>NC_053024.1:156924118-157061836 GCF_003073215.2 Triticum urartu
CTCCTACAACAACAGTTTTCAAGCAAGCTCGGGCAAGGCCCCATTTGAAATTCTGTATGGCAGGAAGTGCCGTACCCCTCTCAACTGGTCTGAAACCGGTGAACGTCAGCTTTTGGGTAATGACTTAATCGCAGAGGCAGAGGAAATGTGCAAAGTCATTCGAGATAACCTCAAAGCAGCCCAATCCCGCCAGAAGAGCTACTATGATAGTAAGCACCGTGATTTGGCTTTCGAGATCGGAGATCATGTTTACCTCCGCGTCTCTCCTATGAAAGGTACTCGTCACTTCGGTATCAAAGGGAAGCTTGCCCCCAGATACGTGGGACCTTTCAAGATTGTCAGCAAGAGGGGCGATCTCGCCTATCAACTCGAGCTTCCTTCAAACTTTGCAAATGTTCAAGATGTGTTCCATGTCTCTCAGCTCCGAAAGTGCTTCAAGACTCCTGACAGCACCGTCAACTTCGAGGACATTGAGCTCCAAGAAGATCTCTCCTATCGTGAGCACCCCGTTGCTATTCTTGAAGAGACCGAACGCAAGACTCGCAACAAGTCAATCAAATTCCTCAAAGTCAAGTGGTCACACCATTCCGACCATGAAGCTACCTGGGAACGCGAGGATCACCTCTGTTCTGAGTACCCGACGTTCTTTCAGTCCTAGATCTCGGGACGAGATCCTTTCGTAGTGGTGGAGTGTTGTAACACCCCGGATGTAACTTTCCCAATATGTATTCCAGCTCTTGCCGTTTTCGGCGTTAAGTTATTTTATTTTCTCGGGTTCGGGTCTTTGTCTCCGTGTGTTGTTATCGTTGTCATGCATCTCATATCATGTCATCATGTGCATTACATTTGCATACGTGTTCATCTCATGCATTCGAGCATTTTCCTCGTTGTCCGTTTTGCATTCCAGCGCTTCGTTCTCCTCCGATGGTCATTTCTACCTTTCTTTCGTGTGTGGAGATTAGACATTTCCGGATTGGACCGAGACTTGCCAAGCGGCCTTGGTTTACTACCGGTAGACCGCCTGTCAAGTTTCGTACCATTTGGACTTCGTTTGATACTCCAACGGTTAACCGAGGGACCGAAAAGGCCTCATGTGTGTTGCAGCCCAACACCCCTCCAAGTTGGCCCAAAACCCACCAAAAACCTCTCCATCATCTAGAGCATTCGATCATGATCGCATGCCGCAAACCGCACCTCATTTGGACTCTCCTAGCTCCTCCTATGCCTATTTAAAGACCCCCTCCGATTTCTCCTTCCCCTTCCTCCCGAAACCCTAGATCCAATCCTCCTCTGCGCCACCGGACACTTCTTCTCCCGACGGACATTGTCCGCCCGCTCCGCCACCGCCACGTGGCAAGCCGCCACTCGCCGCCGCCGTCTCCCACCACGCCGGCCCGGGAGGCCCAGGCGAGGCCCCCGCGGCCCAGTCGCCTCGCCCCGCCGCCCGGCTCCTCCTGCCGCCTGCACCTACCGGGCGCGCCGCCCGCGCCCCTCACCGGCGTCCTTCGCCGCGCTGCCGCTGATCCCGGCCGCCGACTCCCTCATCGCAGGCCGCCGCCTCCCCTCGTCGTCAGCCGCCGCCGCCGTCGAGCCTCGACGTCCGCGCCCGCGGCCACCGCCCTCTCCGACAACCTCGCCGGCCGGCCTTGTCTCCGGTGACCCTCGCGGCAAGATCCTCTCCGGCGAGCTCCAAGTCCGGCCAACATCGAAATCCGTGCCAGATCTGAGATCTAAATCTCGAGGGTTGACTTTTTGCCCGAAACCCTAGTTCATATGCTCCTGTTCATCGCGTCGTAACTTTGCACCCGTAGCTCCGTTTTGGGCGTATAGCATATCAAAATGTTCGCCTCAGAGAGTACATCATTTCATCTCATTGCATCATTTTCATTTGAGTTCATCTTGATGCCCGAAATTCTGTTAGAAGAGGGCTACTTGAGATAATTGTCAGATCTGCTGCTCCATTTAGCTATTTGTCATTTTTGCCATGATTATTGTGTGCATGATATGCCCATGAGCTCTACATATGTTTTGTTAAGGGTTTTGCCATATTTCCAGAGGTGCAACCCATGTATTTTTGTGATGTGTGTGGTGACTAGCACAAGCTTGCAAAGTGAGGCACTTGGTAATGCTGATTTCAGGGACTTAGCATTTCCTGATGTAAGGGTAATGCTATGTTATTGTTCTTGCCATGTATAGCTTGAATTTTGTGTATTCTTGATGAGTGTATGCTTAGATTATCATGACTTGCTCCGTAGTGAGTGCATCGAGCTCGTAAACATGCCTACTTGATATCTGTTTTCAGCATGCTCCAGTTTTCACTAAGTCTGTGATCCGATTATGTTTTTTCTATGTTCCCATGCTTGCAATTGTATTTTATGATCCCTTTTGGCTCAAGGTCACTAAGGGACTTTTGTTAAGATCTTTGAGTAGCTCCATGCCATGCTTGACTTTACCATGTTCAGGTCCTGTAGCATGTAGTTTTGTTGCTCCAAAGAGTGATACCTGATCTGAAATTCCAGACAAGTGTTAATTTCACTAAGTCTGAGATCTGTTTACCATATGCATTTTTGCCATGCTTGTTTGAACCTGTTAATGGATGAATTTGCTGTAGCTCAGTGCTAGACTTTTGTTAAACATCATAAATGCATCCCTGCCATGTATTTTGTTGCCATGTCTGGGTGCTGTAGCTTGTTCTTCTCATTGCATTTAGATGGCTACTTGCTGTAAATCGCATACCGGTGTCATATTTGAATTGCTTGCCATTTCCAAACCGTAACTCCGATTCCGGCGTTCTTTATATCGTTTTCAAGCGATTTCATCTCATCTTTCCAGTGGAACACTTGGATTCCCAAGTTGAGGCCAGGTTCATGCATCCCTTGTCAAATCTTGCATATGCATCCCGCATCGCATCCCGCATAGCATACCATCTTTGCATCATATTGTTTGAGCTTTGCCCGTGGTTGATTGTGTTTCGTTTGCTTGTTTGTATTGTTTGGGTAGAGCCGGGAGACGAGTTCGCTAACGAGGAGCCCGTTGAGTTTTCTTTCGAGGATCCAGTCAACTCTGACAACTTTGCAAGCAAGATGATCATACCCTCGAAATCACTACTATCTTTGCTATGCTATATTGCTCGCTCTTTTGCTATGCCAATGCTACGATGCCTACCACTTGCTTTCAAGCCTCCCAAATTGCCATGTCAAACCTCTAACCCACCATGTCCTAGCAAACCCTTGATTGGCTATGTTACCGCTTTGCTCAGCCCCTCTTATAGCGTTGCTAGTTGCAGGTGAAGATTGGGGGCCGTTCCTTATTGGAACATTATTTACTTGTTGGGATATCATTATATTGCCATGTTATCTTAATGAATCTATATACTTGGTAAAGGGTGGAAGGCTCGGCCTCTCGCCTAGTGTTTTGTTCCACTCTTGCCGCCCTAGTTTCCGTCATATCGGTGTTATGTTCCCGGATTTTGCGTTCCTTACGCGGTTGGGTTATAATGGGAACCCCTTGATAGTTCGCCTTGATTAAAGCTTTTCCAGCAATGCCCAACCTTGGTTTTACCATTTTCCACCTAGCCTCTTTTTCCCTTGGGTTTCCGGAGCCCGAGGGTCATCTTATTTAAAACCCCCCCGGGCCAGTGCTCCTCTGAGTGTTGGTCCGACCGAGTAGACTGCGGGGCCACCTCGGGGCAACTTGAGGGTTGGTTTTACTCGTAGGATGTCTCATCTGAGTGTGCCCTGAGAACGAGATATGTGCAGCTCCTATCGGGATTTGTCGGCACATTCGGGCAGTGTTGCTGGTCTTGTTTTAACCTGTCGAAGTGTCTTGAAGAACCGAGATACCGAGTCTGATCGGAACGTCTCGGGAGGAGGTCTATTCCTTCGTTGACCGTGAGAGCTTGTCATGGGCTAAGTTGGGACTCCCCTGCAGGGATTTGAACTTTCGAAAGCCGTGCCCGCGGTTATGGGCAGATGGGAATTGTTAATGTCCAGTTGTAGATAACTTGAACCTTAACTTAATTAAAATGAATCAACTGAGTGTGTTACCGTGATGGCCTCTTCTCGACGGAGTCCGGGAAGTGGACACGGTGTTGGAGTAATGCTTGCGCAGGTTGCTCACTAGTTTCTCGCTCGCACTTTGCCTCCTCTTCTCGCTCTCTTTTGCGAACAGGATAGCCACCATATTTGCTAGTCGCTTGCTGCAGCTCCACATATTTACCTTGCCTTTCCTAAAAGCTTAAATAGTCTTGATCGCCAGGGTGAGAGATTGCTGAGTCCCTGTGGCTCACAGATTACTATTACACTAGATGCAGGGCCTGACGATTCCGCTCCAGGTGACGCGCTCGAGCTCAAGTGGGAGTTCGACGAAGACTCTCAACGATACTATGTTTCTTTTGCTGATGATCAGTAGTGGTGCCCAGTTGGGGTGATCGGGACCGTGTCGCATGTTGGGTTATCTTTTATTTTGGCGCCGTAGTCGGGCCATGAGTGTTTGCATGATGTAATGTTATTTATGTACCTTGATTGACGTGGCGAGTGTAATCCAACTATGTTATCTCCCCTTTTATTATCTATATATTACATGGGATGTTGTGAAGATTGCCTAACTTGCGACATATGCCTTCAATGCGATTATGTCTCTAAGTCGTGCCTCGACACGTGGGAGCTATAGTCGCATCGAGGGTGTTACAGTGGGCGATGGTTGAAGTACGGTGGCTACTAAATTTTGGGTAAAGGAATTGATGCGGGGCGGGAGTGCCCAAGATCGCGCACGGTCCAATAACAATATGCGTGTATGATAATAAGGAAAAGTGGCGCAGATCCGCCGATTTTTGCAACGCTCAAGGTGGGTAGTTTGTTTTTTATATTTCTAGCTAGCTGGTCTATCGCACATGGTTCATCCTAATTTCCAAATAAACTTACCCGCCTTTAGCTTCCACAGGTGGTGGTTTTACAGCGCACTTGCATCGCACACGGTAAAGCCAGTACCTCCACCCTTTGCTCGCGCTTGCGCGGTCGTGGTGATTTCAGCGCACTTGCATCGCACACGGTTGAGACAGTACCTCCACCTTAATTTGCTCGCACTTGCGGGGTCGTGGTGATTCACATCACACTTGTATCACACATGGTTTAGATATTATACCCTGTGTCCATTGAGGATCATCAGAGTCTTTGCAGCAAAATATAATGTTAGGGAGGGTCAAAAGACAGCCACACCAGCATGTGGCCCAAATATATATGAGTGAAAAGGGTGGTATGTGATGTTCAAAATTCCAATGCACAACTTTGACCCCGCGGGCCCACGGTTGGGCGCGTCATTGAAGATCAATGAGAGGGGCCAGAAGTCAAGAACCACCTGGAAGTGGCCAAATATATGTAAGAATATTGGGGATGTTTAAAACTTTAAATACACAATGCATAACTTTGGTGGCACCTGCCTCGCAAACCCGAAAGCACCCTAACAACCACCTAGCTAGGATATATATAATGACATAATGTCGTACCTAGCTAGGATGCTTGGCCCACTGATACGTCTCCAATGTATCTATAATTTTTGATTGTTCCATGCTATTATAATATCTGATTTGGATGTTTAATGGGCTTTATTACACACTTTTATATTATTTTTGGGACTAACCTACTAACCCAAGGCCCAGTGCAAATTGCTGTTTTTTGCCTATTTCAGTGTTTCGCAGAAAAGGAATATCAAACAGAATCCAAACGGAATGAAACCTTCGGGAGAGTTATTTTTGGAACAAACATGATCCAGGGGACTTGGAGTAGACGTCAAGAAAGGAGCGAGGAGGCCACGAGGCAGGGAGGCGCGCCTGCCCCCTGGACGCGCCCCCACCCTCATGGGCCCCTCGCAGCTCCACCGACCTACTTCTTCCTCCTATATATATCCATATACCCCAAAAACATCCAGGAGCACCACGAAACCCTATTTCCACCGCCTCAACCTTCTGTACCCAAGAGATCCCATCTCGGGGCCTTTTCCGGAGCTCCGCCGGAGGGGGAATCGATCACGGAGGGCTTCTACATCAACACCATAGCCTCTCCAATGATGTGTGAGTAGTTTACCACAGACCTTCGGGTCCATAGTGCTTACCTAGATGGCTTCTTCTCTCTTTTTGGATCTCAATACAAATTTCTCCTCGATCTTCTTGGAGATCTATTCGATCTAATTTTTTTTGCGGTGTGTTTGTCGAGATCCGATGAAGTGTGGGCTTATGATCAAGTTTATCTATGAACAATATTTGATTCTTCTCTGAAATCTTTTATGTATGATTTGTTATCTTTGCAAGTCTCTTTGAATTATCAGTTTGGTTTGGCCTACTAGATTGATCTTTCTTGCAATGGGAGAAGTGCTTAGCTTTGGGTTCAATCTTGCGGTGTCCTTTCCCAGTGACAGCAGGGCCAGCAAGGCACATATTGTATTGTTGCCATCGAGGATAAAAATATGGGGTTTATATCATATTGCTTGAGTTTATCCCTCTACATCATGTCATCTTGCCTAGTGTGTTACTCTGTTCTTATGAACTTAATACTCTAGATGCATGCTGGATAGCGGTCGATGTGTGGAGTAATAGTAGTAGATGCAGAATCGTTACGGTCTACTTGTCGCGGACGGGATGCCTATCTACATGATCATGCCTAGATATTCTCATAATTATGCACTTTTCTATCAATTGCTCGACAGTAATTTGTTTACCCACCGTAATACTTATGCTATCTTGAGAGAAGCCACTAGTGAAACCTATGGCCCCGGGTCTATCTTCCATCATATAAGTTTCCAATCTATTTTATTTTGCAATCTTTATTTTCCTATCTATATCATAAAAATACCAAAAATATTTATCTTATTATCTCTATCAGATCTCACTCTCGTAAGTGACCATGAAGGGATTGACAACCCCTTTATCACGTTGGTTGCGAGGTTCTTATTTGTTTGTGCAGGTACGAGGTGACTTGCATGTAGTCTCCTACTGGATTGATACCTTGCTTCTCAAAAATTGAGGGAAATACTTACGCTACTTTGCTGCATCACCCTTACCTCTTCAAGGGAAAACCAACACAGTGCTCAAGAGGTAGCAAGAAGGATTTCTGGCGCCGTTGCCGGGGAGGTTGCACCAAGTCAAGTCAAGATTTGATCTCTCGGCAACGAGCCATTTCTGGCACCGTTGCCGGGGAGATATACGCACAAGTCAAGACATAGCAATTACCTATCACAAACTCTTATCACCTGCATTACATTATTTGTCATTTGCCTCTCGCTTTCCTCTCCCCCACTTCACCCTTGCCGTTTTATTTGCCCTCTTTTTCCATTTGCCTCTTTTTCGCTCACTTCTTGTGTGCTTGTGTGTTGGATTGTTTGTCTCGATGGCTCAAGATAATACTAAATTGTGTGATTTTTCCAATACCAACAATAATGATTTTATTAGCACTCCGATTTCTCCCCTTACCGATGCTGAATCTTGTGAAATTAATACTGCTTTGCTGAATCTTGTCATGAAAGATCCGTTTTCTGGCCTTCCTAGTGAAGATGCCGCTACCCATCTAAACAACTTTGTTGATTTGTGTGATATGCAAAAGAAGAAAGATGTGGATAATGATATTGTTAAATTGAACCTATTCCCGTTTTCTCTTAGAGATCATGCTAAAACTTGGTTTTCGTCTTTGCCTAAAAATAGTATTGATTCTTGGAACAAGTGCAAAGATGCTTTTATCTCTAAGTATTTTCCTCCCGCTAAGATTATCTCCCTTAGAAACGATATTATGAATTTTAAGTAACTTGATCATGAGCATGTTGCACAAGCATGGGAGAGGATGAAATTAATGATACGTAATTGCCCTACACATGGTTTGAACTTGTGGATGATTATACAATTTTTTTATGCTGGATTGAATTTTGCTTCTAGAAATCTTTTAGATTCGGCCGCGGGAGGAACTTTTATGGAAATCACTTTAGGAGAAGCTACCAAACTCCTAGATAATATTATGGTTAATTATTCTCAATGGCACACCGAAAGATCTACTAGTAAAAAGGTTCATACTATAGAAGAAATTAATGTTTTGAGTGGAAAGATGGATGAACTTATGAAATTATTTGCTAATAAGAGTGTTTCTTCTGATCCTAATGATATGCCTTTGTCTACTTTGATTGAGAATAATAATGAATCTATATATGTGAATTTTGTTTGTAGGAACAATTTTGGTAACAGCGCGTATAGAGGAAACTTTAATCCTAGGCCGTATCCTAGTAATTCTTCTAATAATTATGGTAATTCCTATAAAAATTCTTATGGAAATTATAATAAGATGCCCTCTAATTTTGTATCTAGCATTAAAGAATTTATTAGTTCGCAAAAGTGTTTCAATGCTTTGATTAAGAAAAAATGTCTAAGATTGATGAGTTGGCTAGGAACGTGGATATAATTTCTCTTGATGTTGATTCTTTGAAACTTAGATATATTCCACCTAAGCATGATATCAATGAGTCTCTCAAAGCCATGAGAATTTCCATTGATGAGTGCAAAGAAAGAACCGCTAGGATGCATGCAAAAAAGGATTGCTTTATAAAAGCGTGTTCTTCTAGTTTTCATGATAATAAGGATGAAGATCTAAAAGTGATTGATGTGTCTCCTATTAAATCTTTGTTTTGCAATATGAATCTTGATAATGATGGGAATGGAGATGAGTCAACTTTAGTTAAAAGGCGTCCCAGTGATTCGGAGTTTTTAGATCTTGATGCCAAAATTGGTAAAAGTGGGATTGGATAGGTCAAAACTTTACATAGCAATGAACCCACTATTTTGGATTTCAAGGAATTTAATTATGATAATTGCTCTTTGATAGCTTGTATTTCCTTGTTGCAATCCGTGCTAAATTCTCCGCATGCTTATAGGCAAAATAAAGCTTTTACCAAACATATCGTTGATGCTTTAATGCAATCTTATGAAGAAAAGATTGAATTAGAAGTTTATATACCTAGAAAACTTCATGATGAGTGGGAGCCTACAATTAAAATTAAAATTAAAGATCATGAATGCTATGCTTTATGTGATTTGGGTGCTAGCGTTTCCACGATTCCAAAAACTTTCTGTGATGTGTTAGGTTTCCGTGAATTTGATGATTGTTCTTTAAATTTGCACCTCACGGATTCCACTCTTAAGAAACCTATGGGAAGGATTAATGATGTTCTTATTGTTGCAAATAGGAATTATGTGCCCGTATATTTCATTGTTCTTGGTATTGATTGCAATCCTACATGTCCCATTATTCTTGGTAGACCTTTCCTTAGAACGATTGGTGCAATTATTGATATGAAAGAAGGGAATATTAGATTCCAATTTCCGTTAAGGAAAGGCATGGAACACTTTCCTAGAAATAAAATTAAATCACCTTATGAATCTATTATGAGATCCACTTATGGATTGCATACCAAAGATGATAATGCCTAGATCTATTCTTGCTTTTATGCCTAGCTAGGGGCGTTAAACGATAGCATTTGTTGGGAGGCAACCCAATTTTATTTTTGTTTCTTGATTTTTGGTTATTTTTAGTAATAAATAATTCATATAGCCTCTGTTTAGATGTGGTTTTATTATTTTAATTAGTGTTTGTGCCAAGTAGAACCTTTGAGAAGACTTGGGGGAAGTTTCTGCGATCTTGCTGTAAAAAACAGAAACTTTAGCGCTCACGAGATTTGCTGCCATTTGTTACTGGAGAGGGAGATTAGGTTGATTCTTTTTGAATATGATTAATAGACAAATTCCTCACGTCCACCAATTTATTTCAGAATTTTTGGGGTTACAGAAGTATTCGAAACCTACATATTACTACAGACTGTTCTGTTTTTGACAGATTCTATTTTTCGTGTGTTGATTGCTTATTTTGATGAATCTATGGCTAGTATCGGAGGGTATGAACCATAGAGAAGTTGGAATACAGTAGGTTTAACAAAAATATAAATAAAAAATGAGTTTATTACAGTACCTTAAGTGGTGGTTTGTTTTCTTATACTAACGGAGCTCATGAGATTTTCTATTGAGTTTTGTGTTGTGAAGTTTTCAAGTTTTGGGTAAAGATTTGATGGATTATGGAATAAGGAGTGGAAAGAGCCTAAGCTTGGGGATGCCCAAGGCACCCCAAGTTAAAATTCAAGGAAAACCAAAAGCCTATGCTTGGGGATGCCCCGGAAGGCATCCCCTCTTTCGTCTTCGTCCATCGATAACTTTACTTGAGGCTATATTTTTATTCACCACATGATATGTGTTTTGCTTGGAGCGTCTTGTATGATTTGAGTCTTTGATTTTTAGTTTACCACAATCATCCTTGCTGTACACACCTTTTGGCAGAGACGAACATGAATCGGAATTTATTAGAATACTCTATGTGCTTCTCTTATATCTTTTGAGCTAGATAATTTTGCTCTAGTGCTTCACTTATATCTTTTAGAGCACGGTGGTGATTTTATTTTATAGAAATTATTGATCTCTCATGATTCACTTATATTATTTTGAGAGTCCTTTATAACATCATGGTAATTTTCTTTGGCTATAAAATTGGTCCTAATATGATAGGCATCCAAGATTGGTATAATAAAACTTTCATAAAAAGGTGTATTGAATACTATGAGAAGTTTGATACTTGATAATTGTTTTGATATATAAAGATGGTGATATTAGAGTTGTGCTAGTTGAGTAGTTGTGAATTTGAGAAATACTTGTGTTGAAGATTGCAAGTCCCGTAGCATGCACGTAGGGTAACTGTTGTGTAACAAATTTGAAACATGAGGTGTTCTTTGATTGTCTTCCTTATGAGTGGCAGTCGGGGACGAGCGATGATCTTTTCCTACCAATCTATCCCCCTAGGAGCATGCGCGTAATGCTTGGTTTTTGATGACTTGTATATTTTTGCAATAAGTATGTGGGTTCTTTATGACTAATGTTGAGTCCATGGATTATACACACTCTCAGCATTCCATCATTGCTAGCCTCTTCGGTACCGTGCATTGCCCTTTCTCACGTTGAGAGTTGGTGCAAACTTCGTCGGTGCATCCAAACCCCGTGATATGATACGCTCTGTGACACATAAACCTCCTTATATCTTCCTCAAAACAGCCACCATACCTACCTATTATGGCATTTCCATAGCCATTCCGAGATATATTGCCATGCAACTTTCCACCATTTCATTTATGACACGCCTCATCATTGTCATATTGCCTTGCATGATCATGTAGTTGACATCGTATTTGTGGCAAAGCCACCATGCATAATTTATCATACATGTCACTCTTGATTCATTGCCCTACCCGATACACCGCTAGAGGCATTCATATAGAGTCATATTTTGTTCCAGTATCGAGTTGTAATCATTGAGTTGTAAGTAAATAGAAGTGTGATGATCATCATTAATAGAGCATTGCCCCAAATAAAAAAGAAAAAAAGAAAGGACAAATTAAAAAATAAGTAAAAAGAAAGGCCAAATAAAAAAGAAAAAAAGAAAAGAAAAGGGACAATGCTACTATCCTTTTTTCCACACCTGTGCTTCAAAGTAGCACCATAATCTTTATCATAGAGAGTCTCTTGTCTTGTCACTTTCATATACTAGTGGGAATTTTTCATTATAGAACTTGGCTTGTATATTCCAACAATGGGCTTCCTCAAATGCCCTAGGTCTTCGTGAGCAAGCAAGTTGGATGCACACCAACTTAGTTTCTTTTGTTGAGCTTTCATACATTTATAGCTCTAGTGCATCCGTTGCATGGCAATCCCTACTCCTTGCATTGACATCAATTGATGGGCATATCCCTAGCCCGTTGATTAGCCACGTCGATGTGAGACTTTCTCCTTTTTTGTCTTCTCCACATAACCCCCATCATTATATTCCATTCCACCCATAGTGTTATATCCATGGCTCACGCTCATGTATTGCGTGTAAATTGAATAAAGTTTGAGATTACTAAAGTATGAAACAATTGCTTGGCTTGTCATCGGGGTTGTGCATGATGAGGGCATTCTTGTGTGAAAAAAATGGAGCATGACCAAACTATATGATTTTGTAGGGATGAACTTTCTTTGGCCATGTTATTTTGAGAAGACATGATTCCTTAGTTAGTATGCTTGAAGTATTATTATTTTTATGTCAATATTAAACTTTTGTCTTGAATCTCTCGGATCTGAATATTCATGCCACAATAAAGAAATTACATTGAGAATTATGCTAGGTAGCATTCCACATCAAAAATTCTGTTTTTATCATTTACCTACTCGAGGATGAGTAGGAATTAAGCTTGGGGATGCTTGATACCTCTCCAACGTATCTATAATTTTTGATTGTTCCATGCTATTATATTATCTGTTTTGGTTGTTTAATGGGCTTACTATACACTTCTATATTTTTTTGGGACTAACCTACTAACCCAAGGCCCAGTGCAAATTGCTGTTTTTTGCCTATATCAGTGTTTCACAGAAAAGGAATATCAAATGGAATGAAACCTTCGGGAGAGTTATTTTTGGAACAAACATGATCCAGTGGACCTGGAGTAGACGTCAAGAAAGGAGCAAGGAGTCCACGAGGCAGGGAAGCGGACCTGCCCTCCTGGGCGCGCCCCCACCCTCGTGGGCCCCTCGCAGCTCCACCGACCTACTTGTTCCTCCTATATATATCCATATACCCCAAAAACATCCAGGAGCACCACGAAACCCTATTTCCACCGCCGCAACCTTCTGTACCCAAGAGATCCCATCTTGGGGCCTTATCCGGAGCTCCGCCGGAGGGGGCATCGATCACGGAGGGCCTCTACATCAACACCATAGCCTCTCCGATGATGAGTGAGTAGTTTACCACAGACCTTCGGGTCCATATTTATTAGCTAGATGGCTTCTTCTCTCTCTTTGGATCTCAATACAAAGTTCTCCTCGATCTTCTTGGAGATCTATTCGATGTAATTCTTTTTGCGGTGTGTTTGTCGAGATACGATGAATTATGGGTTTATGATCAAGATTATCTATGAACAATATTTGATTCTTCTCTGAAATCTTTTATGTATGATTTGTTATCTTTGCAAGTCTCTTTGAGTTATCAGTTTGGTTTGGCCTACTAGATTGATCTTTCTCGCTGCCGGAGTAATGGGCCACGGGTAGGCCAACCCGATCCCATCACCTTTCAAGACATCGGGGCAGGCTGCGCCCCTCAAGACCACAGGGCGAAGAGCCGCCTCCTGGGGAGTCTACGGCAAGGCGGCCGACTGCCCGCTCACGGCCGAGTCCCAGGGGCGACTTCCAGAGAAGCCGGCTTTGGGGAGTCGGCCGGCGACTCCAACAAACCGTGACCTCATCGAAGGGGACGGGGCAGGGGCGTGGCAACAATGAAGCCCACTCCCCGCCCCTTACCAAAGGCAGGCATGGCTACAGCACGCCGTACTTGGGAAGATCTCCCCGCGGCGTGGCACTGTTGCCCGGCCGGCCATGACATCAGCACCACTATACCAGGTCCTGCGCCCACGACACCTTGTCTGTATGGCCTGGAGGCAGCGGGGCCCACCAGTCAGCGAGACCTTGGGAGACGGCGGGAGAACCGCCAGTCGGACCCGTCGGGAGTCGGACCGGGGGAGTCGGCCGAGCCCTCCCCCGGGGCCCACGCGCCATTAATCAAGAAGAGATGGGGAGTGGCCACAGTGATCGCCCGCCAGGCGGCGGGGCTGTTGCCACGACCCCATGACCAAGCTTGCGTCATCAGGAGCACGTCTACAGTAATCAGCAGCCAGCAAGACCCGCTCGCGGCGGACGCGGCCTGTCGGCTCCGTACTAGACCAGTCGTCGGGGCCCAGCAGTCGGCGGGCCCCAGCAGTCGGCAGAGAAGTCGGAGGTTGAAGGCACTTACGGCTGGGCCTGCGCCCAGTCTAATTACCATTGTACCCCTGGGGGGTAGGCCTATATAAACCCCCTAGGGCACTCATGCAAAGCGTTGGATCCCAGTAGATCTAAAACCACACCAGATAGAAGGAGAGGGCTGGCCTTGCCCTCTCCTACCACCATACACAGCTCAAGGAGCAACCGTGTAAACACTTGACCATAGTGATCATGCGGAGACCCCGCAGAGCAGCAGTAGGGGTATTATCTCCCCGGAGAGCCCCGAAGCTGGGTAAGATTCGCCAACGTGCATGTCTTCACCTCATCCCGTTTCCAGGCACCGGCGACGTTCTACTCGCCCCCACCATGATAAGCCATCTGTTGGCATATGTCGCACCAAACCCCCGACATTTGGCGTCCACCGTGGGGCCTGGTGCACCGCCATTCGGAGATCTGTTCTAGACGGGAACCATTTTTCTCCCTGGCGAGCGAAGCTATCCAGGCACGCCAGACGAAGTTTGCGTCGACGCGCTGCGCGGCGTTGAGATCGCCTGCACCGCCAGCTCCTTGGCCGAACTTGTTGGCAAGGTCCGCCTCTCCGACGAACCTGCGTCCGACGCAGGTGCAGGCGGCCCCGAAAACCTCCTCGCGGGCCTCCTCGATCAACTCCATGTTTCCGGCAAGCCTGCCGTAGATTTGGAGTCCGTAGGCTCCACCGACCCGATGCTGGTCGACTCCAACACCGCACCGGTCGACGCGTTCCCCACCAACGTGGTGGTCTACGACGAACCTCTCCGCCATGCGGAGAGCGACGGAAGCACCGTCACTGAGGTGCTGGTCATCAGTCATGACGAGTTCCCTGGCGGAGGGGCGCCCGGCTCACTCGGCATGGCGCTGCAAGACCTAGCTGCGCCCATTCCGGAAGATGCTGACACAGAGACGTTAGAAGCGCGTTGCCTTCAGCTTGTTGAAGGCGCGAAGAAGCTGGCCAGCATGAGACGCTTGTCAGAAGGTTACCAGCGGGAGATGGATCGCGCTGTCGGCGGCTCGCCGGCCCCGGCAGGGCCCAGCCGCCTTGGCGCGGTCCAGCAGCGTGGCGTAGCCATCGCCAGCCTGTTTGGGGCTAGCCGCCCCATGTACGCTACACCGGCGGAGAACATCCGAGCCGCCCAGGCAGCGGCGGATGAGCTGGACAATTTTGAGGGCGAAGAGCGCCGCCTCATGATGGAGCGAGTCCAGCGGCTGCACGACGCGGCCGCCGCGCAGAACAAGGCCGGCTGCCGCACAGAGGCGCCGCAGCGGCCAAACGACGACCCGCGCCGAGATCAAGGCACGACGTCTCGGACGCTGACTGGCGGTGCCCGAGGAAGAAAGGACAAGGATCCGGCTGTCAGCCACAGTCGGACTCGGATTACCATAGAGCGCGACCGAGACGGCCGCCCGAGAGCAGTGGAACGACGGGACGACTGTCCGCCTCCCCCTCCCCGCCACCTATTGACCATCCGACTCTCAGTGACCGCCTTGTCCGCCGAGAGGGAGTTGGAGATAACGACGCCCGCCACCGGATCGACCGACTTCACCGGTCCCTGGCGCTGGAAGATGAAGATGAGCTGGGTCCACCTTGTTTCGGGCCCCGCATTCGGGATGAGCCCTTTCCTAGAGGGTTCACGCTCCCAAGAGACACGCCCAAGTATACCGGCTCCGTGAAGCCGGAAGACTCGCTAGTCGACTACTCCACGGCTGTCAGCATAGCAAACGGCAACAAGCGTGTCGCCGTAAAGTACGTTCCGCTCATGCTCCAGGGCACAGCCCGGACATGGCTGAACAGCCTAAAGCCCCGCAGCATCAATAGCTGGGTCAACTTCATTGAAGCATTCGTCCGCAACTTCACCAGCACGTACAAGCGTCCTCCCAAGCCTCGTCAGCTCTCCTTGTGCATGCAAGGTCCTGACGAGTTGACTCGCGACTACCTCACGCGTTGGGCTGAGCTCTGAAACTCCTGCGAGGGCGTGCAAGAGGTGCAGGCCATCGAGTACTTCACAGCCGGGTGCCGAGAAGGCACCCACCTCAAGCACAAGCTCCTCTGCGATGAGCCAGAAACCCTTGACGAGCTGCTGATCATAGCGGACAAGTACGCTACGGCCGACTCCTCCATGAAGACGGAAATTCAAATCAGCACGACTGGCAAAGTAGCTCCTCTAGCTCCAAGAACTCCGGTGGCAGACGCCGGCCGGCGACAACAGCAGGGCGACAACAAGCAGAAGCCCCCGCAGCCGGCTTCCAGCAGCCGGCAGGTCGCGACCGTTGAAGCCCAGCAGCCAGAGGAGCAGCCTCCGCCCAAGCGACAGAAAGGCGGCAAGCCGAACTGGTTGCCGGCCTTCTCCTACGAGCAGACCTTGGATGGACCTTGCAAGTTCCACAGTGGCGCGAAGCCGTCGAATCACACCACCCGGAAGTGCCACTGGCTCACCAGGATCACCAAGGGAGACGGCCTCCTGCCACCCCCGCCTGCTGGGCAGCCGCCTCTGCCTCTGCCCCAGCAGCCGACAGTCAGGCCAGTCGGCGCAGTACAAGACGAATACCCTGAAGAGCACGGAGCCTACGTGGTGTTCACCAGTATGGCTGACGATCGACGCAGCAGGCGGCTGCAGCGACAAGAGGCGAACGCAGTAGCCTCAGAGACGCCAGAGTTCATGCACTGGTCCGAGAGGCCGATCAGCTGGAGCAGGGCTGACCACCCAGAAGTGATGCCGAGTCCGGGCTCCTATGCCTTGGTCCTGGATGCCACCTTTTCCACAGACAAATGGGCCGTGTGTTTCTCGCGAGTTCTGATAGATGGGGGCAGCAGCATCAATATCCTGTACAAGGACACCATGGAGAAGTTAGGAATCAAGCAGAGACAGCTTCAGAATAGCCGGACTGTGTTCCACGGCATTGTTCCTGGGCTCTCCTACTCACCAATCGTCAAGATCCTGATTGACGTCCTCTTTGGGGACAAAGATCACTTCCGAAGAGAGTCTGTTTGGTTCGAGGTAGTGGACCTTGAGAGCCCATACCATGAGCTACTTGGTTGGCCCGCCTTGGCCAAGTTCATGGCGGTCCCCCACTACGCCTACCTCAAGATGAAGATGCCCAGTTCCAGAGGAATTCTGACTGTGGCCGGCGACTACCGGAAGTCGTCCGCTTGCACGGCCGAGAGCAGTCGGCTGGCCGAGTCCCTGGTGATTGCAGCCGAGAAGCGACTCCTTGAGCGAGTTGTGGCGATGGCCGGCAAGCAGCCGGAGATATCGCCTGGCCCGAAGGAGTCGGAAGCCGAAGGTTCGTTCAAGCCGGCCAAAGAGACAAAGAAGATACCCTTGGATCCGGAGCGCCCAGAGAGGTACGTCGTCGTAGGTGCAAACCTCGATAGCAAATAGGAAGGCGAGCTCGTCGATTTCCTCCGTGAGAATCGGGACATCTTCGCATGGTCTCCCAAGGACATGCCAGGTGTACCGACGGATTTCGCCGAGTACAAGTTACACGTCCGATCTGATGCAAAGCCGGTCAGGTAGCCCCTGCGCCGCTTATCAGAAGAGAAGAGAAGAGTTGTCGGAGAAGAGATACCCCGACTCCTAGCAGCCGGCTTCATTATGGAAGTCTTCTTCCCGGAGTGGCTGACAAATCCGGTCCTAGTGCTAAAGAAGAACAAGCAATGGCGAATGTGTATTGACTACACGAGCCTCAACAAGGCCTGCCCCAAGGACCCATTTGCTCTACCAAGAATTGACCAGGTGATAGACTCCACAGCTGGATGCGAGTTGTTGAGCTTCTTGGATGCATACTCAGGATATCACCAGATCAAGCTGAATCCGGCTGACAGATTGAAGACCGCCTTCATCACACTGTTTGGAGCATTCTGCTACCTCACCATGACGTTCGGCTTAAGGAATGCCGGTGCCACCTTTCAGCGTTGCATGCAGAAGTGCCTCCTCAAGCAGCTCGGCAGGAACGCCCACGTTTACGTGGACGACGTGGTGGTGAAGATGGAAAAGCGAGGAACACTGCTGGAAGACCTCAAGGAGACCTTTGAGAACCTGCGCCGGTTCCAGATCAAGCTCAACCCCGAGAAGTGTGTCTTCGGAGTACCAGCCGGCCAGCTGCTAGGTTTCCTGGTCTCTGAACGCAACATAGAATGCAACCCAGTAAAAATCAAGGCCATCGAGAGAATGGAGGTACCCAGCTGACTGCTGGATGTGCAGAAGTTCACCGGCTGCTTGGCATTCATCAGCCGATTCATCAGTCGGCTGGGCGAGAAAGCTCTCCCCTTATACCAACTCATGAAGAAGACCACTTTTTTCGAGTGGAACCATAAGGCGGACGAAGCCTTCCATCAGTTGAAGAAAATTCTGACTACTCCACCTGTCCTGGCGGCTCCGACTTCCAAGGAACCTATGCTCCTGTACATCGCCGCCACCAGCCGAGTAGTTAGCACAGTCATTGTAGTAGAGCGCAAGGAGGAAGGCAAGGCGCTACCTATCCAGAGACCAGTATATTACCTGAGCGAGGTACTGTCGACCTCCAAGCAGAACTACCCCCATTACCAGAAGATGTGCTATGGCGTGCACTTTGCTGCCAAGAAGTTGAAGCCTTACTTTCAAGAGCATCCAATCACGGTGGTCTGCACGGCTCCACTTGCCGAGATCATCGGTAGCCGAGATGCCTCTGGTCGAGTGGCCAAGTGGGCCATAGAGCTGGCTCCTTACACCATCTACTATCAGCCCCGCACTGCTATCAAATCACAAGCACTGGCCGACTTCCTCGTCGACTGGGCCGAGACCCAGTACCTGCCTCCAGCGCCAGACTCCACCCATTGGTGGATGCACTTCGACGGCTCCAAGATGCGCACCGGCTTGGGAGCCGGCGTCGTCCTCACCTCTCCCAAAGGCGACAAGCTCAAATATGCACTGCAAATCCATTTTGCCGGCTCCAACAACGTGGCCGAGTACGAGGCACTCATTCACGGGCTCCGGCTTGCCAAAGAACTTCGCATCCGCCGGATCTTGTGTTATGGCGACTCGGACTTAGTGGTCCACCAGTCATCTGGCGACTGGGACGCGAAAGACGCAAACATGGCGAGCTACCGTTTCCTTGTGCAGCAATTCAGCGGGTATTTCGAAGGGTGCGAGTTCCTCCATGTGCCAAGAAACGACAACGACCAAGCAGACGCCTTGGCACGAATCGGCTCTACCCGCCAAGCAATACCATCTGGCGTCGCCCTTCAACGCCTCCTCAAGCCGTCTGTCAAGCCTTCCCCAGAATCAGACTCCATTTTTGTGCCGGCTCCTTCCGAAGACGACGGATCCGACTCCAGAGCTCCGGCAGTCGGAACGGGGACTTTGGTGGGCGACCCCAAAGCTACCACAGTCGAGCCCGACCCAGGGACTGCGGTGATGGACTCGAAGATTCCAGAACTCGGCCCAAGGACCGCGCCAATCGGCCTAGGGACTTCATCAGCCCAGCAAGCGGCTGTTGACTCCAGCCCGCCGCCTCCCAGCCCAGCTGCCCTCGTCCAAGTTGCAGTTTTGGTAGTCGAAGAAATAGCAGCACCCTCATGGGCCCAAGCCATCCTCAAATTCCTGGTGAACAAAGAGCTACCAACTGATGAGACCTCAGCTCGGCAAGTACAATGCCGGGCGGCAGCCTATACCATAATCAACAGAGAGCTGGTCAGGTGCAGCGTCACTGGTGTCTACCAGCTCTGTGTAGAGCTAGAGCAAGGCCAGGCGATCCTCAAAGACATCCATCAAGGCGAATGCGGCCACCATGCGGCTTCAAGAGCACTCGTCGCCAAAGCTTTTCGGCACGGTTTCTTTTGGCCGACTGCCTTGGAAGAGGCCAAGGAGTTGGTCCAAAAATGCAAAGGGTGCCAGAAGTTCAGCTCCAAGCTGCACCAGCTAGCTTCCGCGCTCAAGACCATCCCCATTGCTTGGCCTTTTGTAGTTTGGGGTCTAGACATGGTGGGACCATTCAAGACAGCACGAGGTGGTCTAACTCACCTACTTGTCGCAGTGGAAAAATTCACCAAGTGGGTGGAAGTGAAGCCAATTAAGAAACTGAACGGTCCGACTGCCGTGACCTTCATCACCGTTATCACAATTCGGTACGGCATACCACACAGCATCATCACCGATAACGGCACAAATTTTGCCAAAGGCGCCTTGGCCCGTTTCTGCGCAACACAGGGCATCCGACTGGACCTAGCGTCCGTCGCCCACCCGCAGTCAAATGGCCAAGTGGAGCGAGCAAACGGCCTCATCCTGTCCGGCATCAATCCTCAGTTGATCGAGCCTCTGGAGCGCTCAGCTGGCTACTGGCTCGACGAGCTGCCAGCCGTCCTCTGGAGTCTGCGCATGACTCCAAACAAGTCAACTGGCTTCACGCCCTTCTTCCTCGTCTATGGTACCGAAGCCGTCATACCAACGGACATAGAGTTCGACTCCCCACGAGTCACCATGTACACCGAGGAGGAAGCAGAAGAAGCACGACAAGACAACATCGATTTGCTGGAAAAGGGCCGGCTGTTGGCGCTTAGCCGGTCCAGCATTTACCAGCAGAGCCTGCACCGATACCACAACAGGAAGGTCAGGCCAAGATGTTTCCAAGAAGGCAACCTTGTGCTCCGGCTGATCCAGCGAACAGCCAGCCAGCACAAGCTGTCGCCGCCTTGGGAAGGCCCTTTCATCATCAGTAAAGTACTAGGCAACGATTCCTACTACCTGATCGACGCTCAGAAGCCCCGAGCACCCAAGAGGGACGGCTCCGGCAAGGAGACAGAGCGGCCATGGAATGCAAATCTTCACCGAAGATTTTATAGTTGATGCAGTATGTACCATGCTACCTTTGTATTAAAGTACCAAGACTTCAGGCCCCCTCGAGACGAGCTCGGGGATTGCCCTCTTTTGTCTGTATGATAAAAATTATGCCTACCAGTATGTTACTCTTTGTCATGCCGCTTGGCACCGGGCTCGACAAGTCGGCCCGGGGACTTGCCGCCTTACACTATGAAATGCTTCCTGCAGCCGGACAAGTAGTGTGTAACACCTAAGCCGTCTTCTATCAGAAGCCGTAGCTCGCAGAGCGACTGTACGGTGGGCAGAGGTAAGGTAGACTGGGTGCTCGCACGAAAAATGGCTAAGGACTCAAAGCATAAAACATAGCTCAAGACTGCTTCCAGCCTTTCTCGCAAACCGACTCTCGGACAGTCGGATTGTCGCTTTCTATCCAACTTGCTCAAACAATCTTGAAATCGGCTAAGTACTTGCTTTCCCAAAGTAGCCTAGCACTTGACCCAGTAAAAGTCCGCAGAAGCGGCTGTCCGATTGGCAAGACAGGCAACTAAGAGAAAGCGGCAAAGGAAAACAGCCAAAAAGACAATGAGCAAGAAAAGATATATATATATATATATATATATATATATATATATATATAACATAGGCCCCTTGGCCGAATTGTCGGGTAGAGGTTCAAAATACACCCCGCGGGTGGAATTGTGTGAATTAACAAGTTCTTCAAAAGACTACTGAAGCAGATAAAACAAAAGACACAGCGGCAGCTTAGGAGGCGGCAGACGGATTCAGGGGGTCGGAGGAGGCGCCAGCGTCAGGCGTCGGGGCGGTCGGCCGGCTAGTCTCGGCTTGATCGCCTCCGGCAGCAGTCGGGTCAGTCGCACGCGGCTCGTTGCTGGAGGCGCGGTCGGGCTGAGGCTGTCCGTCTGCTCCGTCTTCTGGTGCCTCCGCCTCGCCCTCATCCTCCGCCTTGTCCTCCTCCTCGACGCTGGAGCCAATCACCTCCGCCGAGTCTTTGCCGTAGTCTGGGTTCATCCCAAACCACTCCTGCGGTACCTCCTCGCGGTCTTCAGACCGCTCGGGGACGAAGATGCTCGTGTCGGTGTACTCGGCGATCGCCACAGCTCGCTTGATGAGGGCGTCTTCCGCAGCCGCTAGCTCCGGCTGGGCCTCCGATCAAAGCGTGGCCAACCGGTCTAGATCCAGCCCCGGGTACCACGCCTTGACGAACTCCAAGGCCCGGCGCGCTCCAGCCCGGGCCGAAGAGCTCTTCCAGGCCTCGAGGCGACCAGCCACGACCTCCAACCAGTTGGCCGTCAGGATGGGGGTGCATGGAGCCTGCATATCCAGCCAAAGGGCGGAGATTTCCTGGGCACCGACGCGCTGAAGCCGGCGCAGCATCCGGTGAGCCGGCCGAAGGCGAGCCTCGATGCTCAAGATGTGCCCATCCAGGACCAAGGCAATCTCCGCGCCCTCCGCCCTTCGACTTCTGCGATCGGCCTCGATGGCTTGGATAGCGGCCTGCGACTGCCCAGGAAAGAAGTCTGCAAAAGACACGAAGAAACGAAGAAGCAAGTCAGAAACCAGGAGTCGGCATGATCTAAGTCGGCAGCTCGAAGAAAGAAAATAAAGAGACTCACCATCAACAATGTCTTCAATCTCGTGGAAGCCGGAGGACAGCAGCGCGTCCTTGTCAGACCAGGAGGAGCGCTCGCTCGCGAACTCGGCCAAGAGGGCGGTTTCCGTATCCTCCGCCTTCCTCTGCGACTTCGCAAGCAGCTCCTTGTGCTCCGCCAACTGAGTGGCCAGCAGATCGCGCTCTGTGGCGAGCCTGCTGCACTCCTCCCCTTTGGCGAGCAGGGCGGAGTTGGCTTTGCTCAACTGCTGTTGAAGTGCAGCGTTGGCTCCTAAAGGAAAGGAAGAAAGACAACAATCTTCAATAAAGTAGGTCGTCGGGGAGATCCGGCCCGACTGCTCAGCAGTCAGCCCGAATCTCGGGGACTAAAGCCCGCGGGTGCGCTAGCGCGCCCCCGCAGAGAAGAAAAAAGAGGGAAGGACTTACTCCGGCTCTCCGCCAAGTCGGCGGTCCGCTTGCCCAGCTTTTCAACATTGCGGTTGAAGGCAGTGACGCGGAGGTTGTGGTAATCCTACAACAAGCATTTCAGACAAAGTTAGTACCCAGAAGTTCATCAATTGGAGTTCCGGGCCGCCTACTCAGCAGCCAGCCCGAAACTCGGGGACTACACCCAATGGGTGCACTGGCGCGCCCCCACAGAGAGGAACAAGAAAAACAAGGCTCAAAGAAAAAACATACCCGAACGGCTGCCCGCGACGCTAGGAACGCCTTGGTGCAACTCTGGAGGGCGTCGCCCTCAGCGCGGAGCTTCGCCTGGACGTCCAGGAGCGCCCGGTTCAGCGGCCCTGTGCTGCCTCCTCGCACCCACCCAACAGGTGCGGCGCTCGTCGCTTCGACGTCTGGAGCCGCCGAGCTGGCAGTGCCGGCTTCCAGGGGGCGGGGTGCCGAAGTCGCCTTCTCCAAACGACGGCGCGCTGGCGAGCCGACCTGGAGGAGTAGCCTCGCCACGGCCTCGTCTTCGGTCGACGGCACCGGAGGGCCCGCTGGCTGCTCGCCTTGCACGCCTTCAGACGGCAGCGGAGGCGGAGGCGGAACGTTCGCGCCCGGAGTAGAGGGCTCGCCGCCTTCCCTCTCCTCGACGAGGTTCTCCCCGCCGGCTTCTCCAGTCTGCCCCGTGAACTCTGGGGGCGGCGGCGTAGAGTTCAGCGGGGTAACAAGCAAGGCCGACTGGCGGCGTGCGGCTCCCTCAACCTGCTGCTTCGCCGCGGCGGCGGCTTCGGCCTCCGCTAGTTTTTTCTTAGCGGAGGCCTCCGCCCTGTCGGCCTCCGCCTTCTCCAGGCGGAGGGCTTCTTCTTCGTTGCGCTTCTCCTGCGCATTCCGCTCCGTCGCCTCCCGGAGGTCGCCAGCGGGGTCTATCCGCCGAGCGGTGGTGGGTGTCTCCGCTGACCCCATGACGGAGGCGCCGGCGACCCGCTCAAGAGAGAGGGGAGCCCTGAAGAAAGAAAGGCGAGCAGAGACTCAGACAAAACACGAAGAAAGAATAAACTTTGAAGACAGAATACTTACCAGAGACCAATGGTGGCTTCTTCACTTCCTTACGGAAGCAGATGGCCTTCGCGGCCGCCTCGTCCCGTTGGGTCGCCGCAGCCGAGCCCTTGGGCTTCTTCGGCCAGCTGCTGAACAAAGTCGGTGCAGCCCGACACTTCTTCCCGCCGCCTGGAGCGCCCGACGCGGCAGAAGAGCCCGCCCCCGGCTGGCTGGCTCCTGGCCGATGGCGAGGGGCGACTCCTCCCTCGGCGTCGTCTTCAGGCCAGTCGGCGAAGGTAGCCGAGGGCCTGAAGTCACCTGTCGTCCCTCCTCCTCCCTCGGTGTCGTCTTCCAGGGCCGCCGCCCCCAGATCAGGGTCGTCGACGTCGCTCTCCGCCCGGTCGGCGATGAACTCACGGGCCGGCCCCGAGGTGCCGGCTGGTGGGTGAAGAAGGGGATTCTAACCAAGGCCGACTGATCAGAACAAAACTCGGCAAGAAGAAAACCATCCAAAGAAAGAAAAGAAAGGCGACTCACCACAGGCGGTGGGTTGGCGCGGGAGTATGGCTCTTTGCCGAATCGCCAGTCCCCCGGGAGCCTGCTGTCCGAGAGGTAGTTCACCATAAGGGCCACCTCTCCGTGAGGCATGTCCTTGGTGCACATCCGACTCGAGTCGCGGCCCCCACTCATCTGGCATATCAGGTGAGGGTGGCCTTGAAGTGGGAGAACTCGGCGCGAGGCGAAGGCGGCCAGCAGGTCCGGACCAGTCAGACCCTCCGACTGCGTCATCACTTGGAGTCGCGTGATGGCGCCGGCTCCCACAGGCGTCAGCGACCTGGCCCGGTACGACCAGTTGGGCAGTCTGCCAGCCAGCTGGCCGGCTTCGAAAGCCGGCAGATTGACCTAGTCGCCCCTCGTGGCGACGTTCCTGACGTAGAAGTAGGACCGCTGCCACATCTTCACCGACTTCAACAGCGCGATGGAGGGGAAGTGGTTGTCGGCTCCTGTCCTTCGCACGGCGATGAAGGCGCAGCACTGAGCCGGCACGCCCCCGGCCTGGGTGCCGACTTGGAGAAGAAGAACTCCCCCTAGAGCTCAAGGGTGGGGAGGACTCCGAGGAAGCCTTCGCACAGAGCCACGAAGGCGGACAACAGCACCATTGTGTTGGGGGTGAGGTGGTGCGGCTGGAGGCCGTAGAACTCCATGAATGATCGGAAGAAGCTGCTCACCGGCAGCCCCAGCCCGCGCAGGCAGTGCGAGCGGAAGATGACCCGCTCGCCCTCCTGCGGGGCGGGGGAAATCTCCCCCGCCGGCGCAAGGTGCACTTGCACGCGATCTTCGCCGGGAAGCCGACGGGTCCGGCGGAGGAACTCGATATGGTCTTCGTGGACTTCAGAGCCGTCCCAGGTGCCGGAGCGCACTGGGGGAGGCGCGGCAGCAGAGGAAGAACTCATCGTGAAGCTGTCACCGCAGCGTTCGCCAGAGCCTGGGCGTGCGGCGGAGCGAAGAAGAGAAGAGGAAGCAG
The DNA here is from genome assembly GCF_003073215.2 of Triticum urartu. Taxonomy (NCBI): domain Eukaryota; kingdom Viridiplantae; phylum Streptophyta; class Magnoliopsida; order Poales; family Poaceae; genus Triticum; species Triticum urartu. The sequence goes on from NC_053024.1 coordinate 156,949,429, forward strand.
GAGAACGAGGAGCTGAGAGGAGGAAGAAAGCAAGGGGTAGTGGGAAGGAGGGGTGCGCGTGCCCCCCTCTTCCCCCTACTTATAGCCCCATGGGCTGCGAAGCCGAGGGGGTGGACGTGGGGATTTACTGTGCCCGCAACCCCACCCCCCACATGATCCACGTAAAGATACTGCGTGCAGTAACTTCACGGGAATCCCAACCGTCCATCGGGCCGCAGCGGATCCGCTTGGGCGCCGAGGCGCCGGGCCCCGCCTACGGGCCTGTCCCGTCGCGCGCGTGGGCTGGCAGGATGGCCTGGCCACGCGCCCTCGCGTGACAGGCCAAGAACGGGCGGCGGCCTGGAAGCTTAGCTAGCACGCCACTTGAAATCCCGCCGAGACGTTCGAACTACTGAGCAAGTCGGGATTGAGTGAGACCGAGTTGGGCGAGTCCGACTCCTTCTAGTCAACCTGTTAGAAGTCAATCAACACCATGTGTTGAGCACCCGGAAAGAGAAACTGCTGAGGCTTCTTGGCCGATCGTCCGCGGCACCTCACCAGCTTCGGGGACTACTATCGGAGAAATGGACCACGGGTAGGCCAACCCGAGCCCATAACCTTTCAAGACATCGGGGCAGGCTGCGCCCCTCAAGACCAGAGGGCGAAGAGCCGCCTCCTAGGGAGTCTACGGCAAGGCGGCCGACTGCCCGCTCACGGCCGAGTCCCAGGGGCGACTTCCAGAGAAGCCGGCTTTGGGGAGTCGGCCGGCGACTCCAACAAACCGTGACCTCATCGAAGGGGATGGGGCAGGGGCGTGGCTACAATGAAGCCCACTCCCCGCCCCTTACCAAGGGCAGGCATGGTTACAGCACGCCGTACTTGGGAAGATCTCCCCGCGGCGTGGCACTGTTGCCCGGCCGGCCCTGACATCAGCACCACTGTACCAGGTCCTGCGCCCACGACGGCTTGTCTGTACGACCTGGAGGCAGCGGGGCCCACCAGTCAGCGAGACCTCGGGAGATGGCGGGAGAACCGCCAGTAGGACCCGTCGGGAGTCGGCCCAGGGGAGTCGGCCGAGCCCTCCCCCGGGGCCCACGTGCCATTAATCAAGAAGAGATGGGGAGTGGCCACAGTGATCGCCCGCCAGGCGGCGGGGCTATTTCCATGACCCCATGACCAAGCTTGCGTCATCAGGAGCACGGCTACAGTAATCAGTAGCGGGCAAGACCCGCCCGCGGCGGACGCGGCCTGTCGGCTCCGTACTAGACCAGTCGGTGGGCCCCAGTAGTCGGCAGAGAAGTCGGAGGTCGGAGGCACTGATGGCTGGGCCCGCGCCCAGTCTAATTACCATTGTACCCCTGGGGGGTAGGCCTATATAAACCCCCCAGGGCACCCATGCAAAGGGTTGGATCCCAGTAGTTCTAAAACCACACCAGATAGAAGGAGAGAGCTAGCCTTGCCCTCTCCTACCACCAGACACAGCTCAAGGAGCAACCGTGTAAACACTTGACCATAGTGATCATGCGGAGACCCCGCAGAGCAGCAGTAGGGGTATTATCTCCCCGGAGAGCCCCGAAGCTGGGTAAGATTCGCCGGCGTGCATGTCTTCGCCTCATCCTGTTTCCAGGCACTGGCGACGTTCTACTCGCCCCCACCATGATAAGCCATCCGTTGGCATATTTCGCACCAAACCCCCGACACTCGCAATGGAAGAAGTGCTTAGCTTTGGGTTCAGTCTTGCGGTGTCCTTTCCTAGTGACAGCAGGGGCAGCAAGGCTCGTATTGTAATGTTGCCATCGAGGATAAAAAGATGGGGTTTATATCATATTGCTTGAGTGTATCCCTCTACATCATGTCATCTTGCCTAATGCGTTACTCTGTTCTTATGAACTTAATACTCTAGATGCATGCTGGATAGTGGTCGATGTGTGGAGTAATAGTAGTAGATGTAGAATCGTTTCGGTCTACTTGTCGCGGACGTGATGCCTATATACATGATCATGCCTAGATATTCTCATAATTTTGCACTTTTCTATCAATTGCTCGACAGTAATTTGTTTACCCAGTGTAATACTTATGCTATCTCGAGAGAAGCCACTAGTGAAACCTATGGCCCCGGGTTTATCTTCCATCATATAAGTTTCCAATCTATTTTACTTTGCAATCTTTACTTTTAATCTATATCATAAAAATACCAAAAATATTTATTTTGTTGTCTCTATCAGATCTCACTCTCGTAAGTCACCGTGAAGGGATTGACAACCCATTTATCGTGTTGGTTGCGAGGTTCTTTATTTGTTTGTGCAGGTGCGAGGTGACTTGCGTGTAGTCTCCTAATGGATTGATGCCTTGGTTCTCAGAAACTGAGGGAAATACTTACGCTACTTTGCTGCATCACCCTTTCCTCTTCAAGGGAGAACCAACGCAGTGCTCAAGAGGTATCACCCACCACCTCCCACTTCGTGTCAGCAGGGCGGATGCACGTAATGATCGATACTTTGGTCATACATGCATGTCGACATGACCTACCATAAGACGGACCAATGAATCTTTCGTTTGGTCAAATGACAGTTGTTGTTGTCGATAAACCGCTTGGGCCAATAGATTGAACCATCATAAACATCGCATGAGAGGGACCACAAAACCAGCACCTCTTGCATGCGGCCCAAAATGATGTACGTTGGGAAGGGGTGATGTGTGTTTTCAATATAGAATAATGTACAATTTAGATGTGGTGCCTACCTCTCGATACAGACAACAACCATGAAGGCAAGGTAGTTAAGGACGAGATACGTACATAGGGATTGATGTAGGTCGAACCCAGCAATCCGAGAATCTGGGAGGGAATCCTGACAACGCATGAGCTTGAGTTTTGGTTGACCGACATTTGACGGTGACTGGCCCTAACATGAAATAGGAGGAATCCATTCATGGCAAACACATGCCCCTCATTATCGGTCAAAGGGATGATATATATACACTCAAGGAGCCCACATATATCCGGGTCGTCACAAAAAACCGCACAAGGGAGACGTGGTCGATCAGAAGACCCCGTATACACTGCATGCGGCCCGAAAATATGTATGGGTATGATGGTGGATGATGTGTTTAAATCCCAAATGCACAACGTTGATGGGCCACGCCAAGTACATTACAAACCGAACACCGTACCCGACTCCAAGCCTGGTTCAATACCTATGATGTCAGTTTCCCAACATCGAGGCGACAGCGCGGGGGGGGGGGGTCGTCCCATGCATGCGCTCAAACTTTATTTTTTCTAGCATGGGACACATCTATATATATCTATATATCTATACATCTATAGTGTGCGAATAACTATGAAAGTTTCTCGTTGGATGAAGCCAATCCGACGGTACAGAGTTGGCAAATCCGAGCACTACTGGCCGTTGGATATCATCTACATTCCACTAGATTATGCCACATGTACAATCTAGAAGACTCCATGGTTGAACTTAAGCATAATGCACAAACCTCTAAACACAAGCACTTCTCATCTATTCTCTAGAATATTCCATATCTCAATTGCCCAAAACTTTTTTCTAAATGAATTGTCACTATTTGTTTTTACCTTTACAATGCACAATTCCATGAATCTTAAAATAGTTTTTTTACAAAACTAATTGATTTTGGATGAGATGAACTATAAGAATTAAACGAATATCTACATCATGCATATCTGGGAGAAGAGGCGGGAAACTGATGAGAGGAGTGGCGAGAAATGGTGGCCTGTTTTGAGTGAAAACCTAGTAGAGAAGGAAGCGTGAGCTACACGACGCATGCGGATAGTGCTTACCCATGTACTGCATGTGCCATCGAAAGGGCTCAGGGTTGTCGTTCGATCTGGGAGCATCCAACGGTGCACACGTATGATCCGTGGGGTTTGGGTTCTGGCCAGTCAGAACGCAGGACTCAGATCGCGCGCGCAGCAGGGGGGGGGATATCATACGGAAACCAACATTCGGTGGAAACCATGAGAAAAAGATGTTTTAAAGTTTCAAAAAAAATGCGGGATGTTAAGACGATGCTGTTTTATTGGGACACAAAATTTCAAGTTGAAACACATTAAGAGAAGTGAGCTATGAAAAAGACAAAATCAGTGTTGAATAGTGCCGAATAGTAATGTCACTATTCAGGGCGGAATTTTTCTTTTTCATAGCTCACATCTCGTAATGTTTTTCAACTTGAAATTTCATGTCGCAATAAAACATCAACTTCTTAACATCCCACATTTTTTTCAGACTTTTATGAAACTTTAAAATTTGGTTTCAACAAAGTTTTCATTGAATATCGGCTTTCGTGAGTGCACCGTGTGCTATTTGAAAATATTTCGTGAGAAGAATCTCAGTTTTTAAATCCCCGTAAATCCAAAACTAAGCTGAAAATCGCGAAACCTGCCATGGTGTCACGACATCGCACTTATATGTCGAGGATTTTTTTCGTCCATTGTGGCGCAAGTTTTATTACAAGCCTCTTACAAACCGGAGCTTCTCTCAAAGAAGTCTTGTGGTTCCTATAGGGAAACGTGTCCCCCTTGTGGGCGAAACGTGATCACTGCCTTTTTTCACCTTGTATTTTCTTCTACGGGCAATATGGAATGACAGGATATCCGTGCTGAAATTTAAACTTATTCAGGGTTCGTTTGACCTTTTTATACACTAATTGAGTTTCCTAGGCATTTAATGTCCATAATTCAAATCTAAACTACAAATACATGCTCCAGTTCACCAAAATGGCTAGAAAAATTATACATGTGTCCTTGGGTGCATGTTTAGGTCCCATGCCAGGAATGGGAACGAATTACAATCGTACTGGTGTCATGGCTCGTACTCAAACATTTCAATTATCGGTTTTTAAGTCCCCATAAATCCTAAACTCACCAGAAAGTCATCAAAGGTGGCATGGTGTCACGTCATGGCACATATATGTTGTGGTAAAAACATTGTCCAATTTGCGCCAAGCTTTATTACAAACCTCTTACAAAAACTGGAGCTTCTCTCAAAGAAGCCTCGTGGTTCTGATAGGGAAATGTGTTCCCCTTGTGGGCGAAACTTAATCACTGTCTCTTTTCGCCTTGTATTTTCTTCCACGGGCAACATGGAACCATAGGATATCCGTGCCGAAATTTAAACTTATTTAGGGTTCGTTTGGCCTTTTTATACACTAATTGAGTTTCCTAGGCATTTAATGTCCATAATTTAAATCTGAACTAAAAATACATGCTCCAGTTCACCAAAATGGCTATAAAAATTATACATGTGTCCTTGGGTGCATGTTTAGGTCTCATGCCAGGAATGGGAACGAATTACAATCGTACCGGTGTCCTTGCTCTTCCTCAAACATTTCGAATCTCGGTTTTTAAGTCCCCATAAATCCTAAACTCACCAGAAAGTCATCAAAGGTGGCAAGGTGTCATGTCATGGCACATATATGTCGTGGTAAAAACATTGCCAATTTGGGCCAAGCTTTATTACAAACCTCTTACAAACCGAAGCATGTCGCAAGAACCCTCGTGGTTTCTATAGGGAAACGTGTCCCCTTGTGGGCCAAATGATAATCACTCCCTCTTCTAGCCTCGTATTTTCTTCTACACGCGACACGGAACAACTGGAGATTCGGGCTGAACTTTGAAATTATTCAGGGTTTGTTTGACTTTTTTATTCATTAATTGAGTTTTCTAGGCATTTAATGTCCATCATTCAAACACGAACTACAAATACATGCTCCAGTGCATCAAAATGGCTAGAAAAACGTACATGTTTCCTTGGGGTGCATGTTTAGGTCCCATGGAACGAATGGGAACGAATTCAACTGTCTCGCCGTCCTGGCCTGGCCACAAACATTGCGAATCTTGGTTTTTAAATGTCTGTAAATCCAAAACTCACTAGGAAATCATGAAACTTGGTATGGTGTCACTACATGGTATATATAATTGTCCAATTTGGGCGAAGCTATATTACAAGCCTTTTACAAACCGGAGCCTGTTGCAACCCTCGTGGTTCCGGTAGGGAAACATGCCCCTCTTGTGGGCGAAACAATAATCGATGCCTCTTCTCGCCTTGAACTTTGTTTTCTACAGGCAACATAGAATAACAGGAGTGTCAGGCTGAAATTTGAAATTGTTTAGGGTTTGTTTGGCCATTGTATATATATTACTGATTACTATGTTTTCTATGCATTTAATGTAGTCCATAATTCAAATTTGAACTACAACCACATGCTCCAGTGAAGCAAAATGGGTGGAAAATCATACATGTGTCATTGGGTGCATGTTTACGTCTTTTTTAAGGAATGAGAATGAATTACAAACTTGTCGTCGTCCTGAAACAATGAGAATCTCGCTTTTTAAATCCCAGCAAATAAAAAAGTCACCCAAAAAACATGAAACTTGGCATGATTTCATAACACGGCACATATATGCCGTGGTAAGAAAAATCGTCCAGTTTGAGAAGAGGCGCACACATTAGTAGCCAACGAAGTCCTTTTTGAAAAAAAGCTGACTGCTACCTCTTGAGCACTGCGTTGGTTTTCCCCGAAGAGGAAGGGATGATGCAGCAAAGTAGCATAAGTATTTCCCTCAGTTTTGAGAACCAATGTATCAATCCAGTAGGAGGCTACGTGCCAGTCCCTCGCACCTGCACAAAACAAATAAATCCTCGCAACCAACGCGATAAGGGGTTGTCAATCCCTACACGGCCACTTACGAGAGTGAGATCTGATAGATATGATAAGATAATATTTTTGGTATTTTTGTGATAAAGATGCAAAGCAAAGTAAAAAGAAAAGGAAATAACTAAGTAGTAGGAGATTAATATGATGAATATAGACCCGGGGGCCATAGGTTTCACTAGTGGCTTCTCTCGAGAGCATAAGTATTCTACGGTGGGTGAACAAATTATTGTTGAGCAATTGACAGAATTGAGCATAGTTATGAGAATATCTAGGCATGATCATGTATATAGGCATCACGTCCGAGACAAAGTAGACCGACTCCTGCTTGCATCTACTACTATTACTCCACTCATCGACCGCTATCCAGCATGCATCTAGAGTATTAAGTTAAAAACAGAGTAACGCCTTAAGCAAGATGACACGATGTAGAGGGATAAACTTATGAAATATGATGAAAACCCCATCTTGTTATCCTCGATGGCAACAATACAATACGTGCCTTGCTGCCCCTACTGTCACTGGGAAAGGACACCGCAAGATTGAACCCAAAGCTAAGCACTTCTCCCATTGCAAGAAAGATCAATCTAGTAGGCCAAACCAAACTGATAATTCGAAGAGACTTGCAAAGATAACCAATCATACATAAAAGAATTCAGAGAAGATTCAAATATTGTTCATAGATAGACTTGATCATAAACCCACAATTCATCGGTCTCAACAAACACACTGCAAAAAGAAGATTACATCGAATAGTTCTCCCCAAGAGAGGGGGAGAACATTGTATTGAGATCCAAAAAGAGATAAGAAGCCATCTAGCCAATAACTATGGACCCATAGGTCTGAGGTGACTACTCACACTTCATCGGAGGGGCTATGGTGTTGATGTAGAAGCCCTCCGTGATCGATGCCCCCTCCGGCGGAGCTCTAGAACAGGCCCCAAGATGGGATCTCGTGGATACAGAAAGTTACGGCGTTGGAATTAGGGTTTTGGCTCCGTATCTGATCGTTTGGGGGGTACGTAGGTATATATAGGAGGAAGGAGTACGTCGGTGGAGCAACAGGGGGCCCACGAGGGTGGAGGGCGCGCCTGGAGGGGGGGGAGGCGCGCCCCCTACCTCATGGCCTCCTCTTTTGTGTCTTGACGTAGGGTCCAAGTCTCTTGGGTTTTGTTTGTTGAGAAAATCACGTTCCCGAAGGTTTCATTCCGTTTGGACTCCGTTTGATATTCTTTTTCTTCGAAACCCTAAAACAGGCAAAAAACAACAATTATGGGTTGGGCCTCCGGTTAATAGGTTAGTCCCAAAAATAATATAAAAGTGGATAATAAAGCCCAATAATGTCCAAAACAATAGATAATGTAGCATGGAGCAATAAAAAATTATAGATACATTGGAGACGTATCAAGCATCCCCAAGCTTAATTCCTACTCATCCTCGAGTAGGTAAGTGATAAAAACAGAATTTTTGATGCAGAGTGCTACTTGGCATAATTTTAATGTAATTCTTCTTAATTGTGGTATGAATATTCAGATCCGAAAGATTCAATACAAAAGTTCATATTGACATAAAAATAATAATACTTCAAGCATACTAACAAAGCAATTATGTCTTCTCAAAATAACATGGCCAAAGAAAGTTATCCCTACAAAATCATATAGTCTGGCTATGCTCTATCTTCACCACACAAAGTATTTAAATCATGCACAACCCCGATGACAAGCCAAGCAATTGTTTCATACTTTTGACATTCTCAAAACTTTTTCAATCTTCACGCAATACATGAGCGTGAGCCATGGATATAGCACTATAGGCGGAATAGAATGGTGGTTGTGGAGAAGACAAAAAGGGAGAAGATAGTCTCACATCAACTAGGCGTATCAATGGGCTATGGAGATGCCCATCAAGAGATATCAATGTGAGTGAGTAGGGATTGCCATGCAACGGATGCACTAGAGCTATAAGTATATGAAAGCTCAAAAAGGAACTAAGTGGGTGTGCATCCAACTTGCTTGCTCATGAAGACCTAGGGCATTTTTAGGAAGACCATCATTGGAATATACAAGCCAAGTTCTATAATGAAAAATTCCCACTAGTATATGAAAGTGACGAAATGAGAGACTCTCTACTATGAATATCATGGTGCTACTTTGAAGCACAAGTGTGATAAAAGGATAGTAGCATTGCCCCTTCTCTCTTTTTCTCTCATTATTCTTATTTTTATTTTTATTTGGGCCTTTTTCTCCCTTTTTTATGGCCTTTTTCTGTCCAGAGTCTCATCCCGACTTGTGGGGGAATCATAGTATCCATCATCCTTTCCTTACTGGGACAATGCTCTAATAATGATGATCATCACACTTTTATTTTCTTAAAACTCTACAATTACAATTCGACACTTATTACAAAATATGACTCTATATGAATGCCTCCGGCGGTGTACCGGGATATGCAATGACTCATGAGTGACATGTATGAAAGAATTATGAATGGTGGCTTTGCCACAAATACTATGCCAACTACATGATCATGCTAAGCAATATGAAAATGATGGAGTGTGTCATAATAAACGGAATGGTGGAAAGTTGCATGGAAATATATCTCGGAATGGCTATGGAAATGCCATAATAGGTAGGTATGGTGGCTGTTTTGAGGAAGGTATATGGCGGGTGTATGATACCGGTGAAAGGTGCACGGTATTAGAGAGGCTAGCAATGGTGGAAGGGTGAGAGTGCGTATAATCCATGGACTCAACATTAGTCATAAAGAACTCATATACTTATTGCAAAAATCTACAAGTTATCAAAGCAAAGTATTACGCGCATGCTCCTAGGGGGATAGATTGGTAGGAAAAGACCATCGCTCGTCCCCGACCGCCACTCATAAGGAAGACAATCAATAAATAAATCATGCTCCGACTTCGTCACATAACGGTTCACCATACATGCATGATACGGGAATCACAAACTTTAACACAAGTATTCTTCAAATTCACAACTACTCAACTAGAACAACTTTAATATCACCATCTTCATATCTCAAAACAATTATCAAGCATCAAACTTCTCATAGTATTCAACACACTCATAAGAAAGTTTTATTATTAATATTGTATACCAAGCATATTAGGATTTAAGCAAATTACCATGCTATTAAATATTCTCAAAGTAATCTAAGTGAAGCATGAGAGATCAGTAGTTTCTATAAAACAAATCCACCACCGTGCTCTAAGAGATATAAGTGAAGTACTAGAGCAGAACTATATAACTCAAAAGATATAAGCGAAGCACATAGAGTATTCTAACAAATTCCAAATCATGTATGGCTCTCTCAAAAGGTGTGTACAGCAAGGATGATTGTGGTAAAATAAAAAATAAAGACTCAAATAATACAAGACGCTCCAAGCAAAACACATATCATGTGGCGAATAAAAATATAGCTCCAAGTAAAGTTACCGATAGAAGTAGACGAAAGAGGGGATGCCTTCTGGGGCATCCCCAAGCTTTGGCTTTTAGGTGTCCTTAGATTATCTTGGGGATGCCATGGACATCCCCAAGCTTAGGCTCTTGCCACTCCTTTTTCCATAATCCATCAAATCTTTACCCAATACTTGAAAACTTTACAACACAAAACTCAAAGTAGAAAATCTCGTGAGCTCTGTTAGCGAAAGAAAACAAAATACCACTTCAAGGTACTGTAATGAACTCATTCTTTATTTATATTGGTGTTAAACCTACTTTATTCCAACTTATCTATGGTTTATAAACTATTTTACTAGCCATAGATTCATCAAAATAAGCAAACAACACACGAAAAACAGAATCTGTCAAAAACAGAACAGTCTGTAGTAATCTGTAGCTAGCGCAAGATATGGAACCCCAAAAATTCGAAAATAAATTGCTGGACGTGAGGAATTTATCTATTAATAATCTTCAAAAATAATTAAATAAATATCACTTTCCAAATAAAAATGGCAGCAGTTCTCGTGAGCGCTAAAGTTTCTGTTTTTTTACAGCAAGTGTAACAAGACTTTCCCCAAGTCTTCCCAACGGTTCTAGTTGGCACAAACACTAATTAAACACAAAAAACACAACCAAAACAGAGGATAGATAAATTATTTATTACTAAAAAGGATCAAAATGTAAGGAATAAAAATAAAATTGGGTTGCCTGCCAACAAGCGCTATCGTTTAACGCCCCTAGCTAGGCATAACAAGCAAGGATAGATCTAGGTATTGCCATCTTTGCTAGGCAATTCTTCAATGAGGCATCTACCATCTTTAGGAGTTTCTTTATTTTTATTGATTATCAAACTTTTAGGTACAAGATCAAAAAATTTATTTGTAACAAATGGTTCCTTAATGATAGCAAAAAGATTGGGATGAACACTTATAGATTTGAGATCCACAGTTTCCTTACTAGAGGATTCACCCTTATTTTTAGGAACATACATAAGCTTGGAAATTTTAGCGGGAGGACTTGGAGTATTCTTTACGGAAGAAAAAGCGGTTCCCAAGTTGGTAATAATATCCTCAAGTTTATCAATTCTAGTGGAATCGTGATTTATTTTCTCATTAACTATGGGTTCCTTCTCTTTAATATTATTCAAAGTGACTCCTACTTTAGATCCATATTGAGAGATTCGGTTGTGGATATTTTTATCCAAATTTTCAATTAACTCTACAGTAGCAACCTTATTTTCAATAATTTCAAGCCTTTGCATTACATGCTCCAAAGTTAATACAGTTCCATTAACCAAAAGAGGGGGTGAGCCAAACAAATCTATCATAGCATTATAAGAATCAAAAGTATGGTTACCCAAGAAGTTTCCTCCAGTAATAGTATCAAGGACATATCTGTGCCAAGGAGTAATGCCTACATAAAAATTTCGAAGAAGAACGGAAGTACATTGCTTCGTGGTTGATCTATTTTGAGCATTGCAAATTCTATACCAAGTGTCTTTTAGATTTTCCCCCTCCCTTTGCTTAAAGTTTAGAATTTCATTCTCGGGAGATAACGGAGAAGATAAGGGACTAGCCATAATGACAAGCAAGCAAACTAACACACAAGCAAACAAAAAGCAAGCGGGCAAAAAGAGGCAAATAGAGAAAGAGAGGGAGGATAGAGAGAGAGGGCGAATAAAACGGCAAGGGTGAAGTGGGGGAGAGGAAAACGAGAGGCAAATGGCAAATAATATAATGCGGGAGATAAGGGTATGTGATGGGTACTTGGTATATTGACTTTTGCGTAGACCTCCCCGGCAACGGCGCCAGAAATGGCTCGTTGTCAGGACTCAAATCTTGACTTGCGCGAACCTCCTCGGCAACGGCACCAGAAATCCTTCTTGCTACCTCTTGAGCACTACGTTGGTTTTCCCCGAAGAGGAAGGGATGATGCAGCAAAGTAGCATAAGTATTTCCCTCAGTTTTGAGAACCAAGGTATCAATCCAGTAGGAAGCTACGCGCCAGTCCCTCGCACCTGCACAAAACAAAGACTCGCAACCAGCGCGATAAGGGGTTGTCAATCCCTACACGGCCACTTACGAGAGTGAGATCTGATAGATATGATAAGATAACTAGCAAAAAGTGCCCGTGCGTTGCAACGGGAAATTAAATTTGTCACAAATATTTAAGAGTATTGTAGCACAACGCCGCACTTCAGGTACATGACGGTAGATGCATACTCTTGCCAATGCAACTTTCAACATTGTGGCTCGCTTCAGGAGATAATTTGTGTGGCATCTCCATTAATACATCTGAGCTCTATCTTTGACCTCCCGTTCCTTGGCTACAGATAACACTGTCAGTCGCTCATTTGTTTCCCCTTGCCTCACTGAACAAACAGCTAGTCTCCTACAGGCAATTACCTTTTTCATGGACATAATCTGCCAAGGTCACATTATTCTAGATTGCCTTGTAAAAGCAAGTTGTTTTCTCAGGATTGGATGAAACCTATAAAAAAGATCCTTCTAATGTTGTTGCCCAAAAGCTTATGTTGGTTTTATATAACTCAGATATTCACTACCTTCCATTACCTCAAAAAATCTCCCGTGTCAGAGCTCCAAATTGTGGCACTTTCCTTAACGAATTCTTCAATGTTGACAATTGAGCTTACACTGCTTCACGTAATAGTCCTAGCAAACCAACCACTGTAGAACCTCGGTCTAGTATACAATCCGGCTCAAAATAAGAATTTGTTGTCAGCATGCCAGGATCCATGCAACAGAAATAAATAATATGTTCTTAGAAACCTGAAAAATAATTTAGCCACTCAAACAACTTTCAAGTAGCAAAACAATATAAAATTACCATGGGCCATTCATGAGAAAAAACATTGTTGGTACTAATGATCTTGAGGAATACCATAAACCATCCAAGAAATCAGCTGGTTAAACATGACATGTGTGCGTCGCAAAGTAGCATATTCTTATTTTTTACCATTACCTTCAATGAAAAGGAAATTATAATAGGCCAACAATAGGTCATAAGGTGCATAAGAAATATGCAAGTATGGAAAGTACTGGCAATGAAAATGGAAGTACAATGGTTTCCATGCAAACGCAAAAGGAATGCAAATAGTAGTTATTTTTCTTCAGAAGTCACAGAGATTGCTCTGAATGCAGTTTTGCAGTAGTGGAATCCCCACAATGGCGTCTTTTATGACAGGTTAAGAAGCGGTTCAGCTCCCTGTAATAAAATCGCAAAGATATGAGCCTCTCAATTGCACTCCTGTACAATAAGGAGAAGTCATTTGGTACTCCATGAATGCGTGTTTGAACAGAATAAAGAACCACTCTCTCCTCTAAACTTAGTCAGCACATGCATCTTCTATGGATGAAGTTTACTCAGCTCTGTTTAACCCGCCCACAGGAATAGAATCTCCTGTGTGTATTGACCACCATCATGGCACTGACAATGCCCACAACGGTATCAACCCAATACCCCTCCCGCTTTGCTCTATCCCCTGCCTTCGTTTGTCACTATGCCAGAGGACGTCGCTGCCGGGATCTGGATGTTTCATAGAAAGCTTGTGCACCCAATCATCCTACATCCTGATGTCATATGACAAAAGAATCCATCGGAAACATCAACACAAAATCAAGAATTTCCATGTCGCTTAGTCATCTGCAAATCTAGCATCATATTCGATTTCATTAAGCATATAAAAGATATTGCCCTGATAAAGTGATAATTTTTCAAACACAAATTTCTTGTGGAATTAGCACATACATTTTCTTGGCAACCAAAAACTCAGGTTCTACGTATTACACTGTAGTAATGTAATGGGTATCATCGATCTTCTGAAACATAATAAGAAGGGCTAGCTTATAAAATAAAAACATCATTTTACAGCTCCATAAGTATTAGCAAACATGACATGATAGCAGGAGTGACATTGTCTAGGAAATGTGCCTGTGCGTTGCGGCGGGAAAATAAGTACCCGTGCACCTGCTGAAGAAATGTGTAAACTACCAATCGATATCTTCCCAATTGCATGACTTGAGAAACTGTAATTCTCCTAGTGCAGACATTCAACAAAGCAATTAAAGCAAAGTGTAACATTCCAAAGCTAATAAAAAGATTGTCTTTCTTATACCATAGGGAAAGTTCACAAAATCTGCAATCAAGCAAAAAAACGAATTTACACTAAAGGTTATGAACAAAGAAAAAACATTTATAACTCTTAAAAACATTTAATTCATTGTTGAAGATTGATTGAAGATGAACAGATAAATTCAAGTGTCATGAAGTTGCAGTGACAAGATAATTTGGCCCCATTAGGAAAAGGAGTACAAATGAAATATTTTGATGCAGCAAAGAACCAGCACAACATTTCAGTGAAAATAAAAATAGAATGCTAGAGGCACCTCTAAAGGAATGATTTGCTAGGTTGTCGAATACCACTAAAAGAGCATCAACACCTCTAAATGAATGATCTGACTGACGAGGTACCACCGAAAGAGCATCAACTTCACCTTCTTGTAGACCACCGTCAGATTACAGTCTTATCTATGGATGACTACTATAACAATCTTGAGTCATAGGAAAAAGAAGACAAAATCTGATCGAACAAAAAAGCGAGAACACATCTTAGAATTGTAGTCTTACTTAAAGATAATTGCTGGAATGGTCAGACTCTTAACTAATCATCGACACACTCTTTGGTGTCGCCTCTTTATGCCAATATCTAACATATATACAAATGCTAGCATACGTAAACTCAAGCACAATTGTAACTCTTAACCAGATGCATTAACACTGTCCTAGGGATCATCCTGCTGTCTCAGGTAGTCGCGCCACTTTCTTTTCTTTGTGGTGTGGTTACTCTGACAATCATACACCTATCCTCTTTTTTTAGAATGATCGGAATGGCGGTTCCATTGCCAAGACAAAACAAATCAGACGCCACAATCTTGGATTACCACAATGCATTGTATTGTAAGAAAACTTCGAGATCACTATTAATTTTAAGATGCCACAACAATACATCCATCCTCTTCATATCATCAAGACAAAAACAAGATTACATATTTTGCAGCGGATTAAGATAACAATTTCAACTGATGCCAGGGTTTCTTTAGAAATACAACATTACAAACTGTAGGCTCCTTGTAGAGAAAGATCGGATATATTGAAGATACAATCCACCAAATAGGACTACCCAACAGATTACAAATAGTGCAATCATGTCCAGCAATGACTTCACTATCCATGTCATTGTTGTTAGTGGGCACGACAAAATATCCGGTGGAGCCTCTGTCTCCCGTGCACCACACAATCTCCGGTGGTTCCCAGCTAAGCTAGGCTCGCCCGAATCACAATTTGGCAGACGACATTGTTATATCATCACTAATGTTTGAATTAGAATTTGGGATACCCGTCGTGCAAACAGAATAATCAGCTTCTCTATTTCTATAAACAAAAAGTAAACACCATCAGTGTGTAACTGCAACTATCAACACCAGGCCATAAATTTCTTAGATTTTGAATCCAGATTGAACTATAGATTTATTAGCAAAAAAGACTGCATCTGAAAAAACAAATATTGTACCAGAACATGCATTTGTAGAACTTGATACCATGGAAATAAAGTATGGTGCAATGGAAATAATAATAAACTTGATCAAGAAATTTTCTGATTAGCACGGTACTTGCAAGGTATTATGACTGGACCACTACTGAACGACTACTGAAACATATATATGTTTATAGCTCCACATTCAATGCGAAAATATGAAGATTGTTAGCAAATCCATTGAGAGTAGCATTGGTACATATGCAAATCATCATACTAATTATAAGAGCATACCCTGCGGCCTGCGCCTCCTCGGTCACTACATCGAGCCTAGTCTTCTTGGCAGTCGCCTTGGACTTAGCAGCATGCAGCCCCTGCCCCTGGTGTGTCCAGGTTGGTTGCGACAATTCTCCAGTCCATGGTGCCAATCCTTGTGAACTGCCAAGTTTCAGTACCAGTGCAAAAGAAGAGTAACTATTCAAATCAACCTAGTGCAAGCTGCTACCTGGCACTTGCAGCTGCCATTCAGAAAAATGTGTGTGACAAGATGATTTTATAAGAACTTATGCAATTTCCCTATGAAAGCTCTAATGCAAACACATTAATTACACATATCTGATACAATCATGGTTGCCATCTTGAAAACAAGATCTCGCACATGGACTGACATATTTTAAACACAGTATTACAATCTCCATCACAACAGTTCAGAGATGAATGTAGGTATAGAAAAGTAACTGAAAATTTCTAAAACTCATATCTGACGAAACTCGATAGTCAAAACTTTTCACCAACAGAATATATACATGGATCAGTGTGCAGCGCATGTAATAATTAAACACAAGGCAAAAGGACTATATAACAGAAAACCTGGCGCATTTCATTCTACTACTGCTACTGAATATCAAGGTGTTTTTCAGATATCAAGGTAGGCCTCTTCTATTTCTATGGCGTTCACATCCCCTAGCGCATTTCTACTGTTACTGCTACTGTATATCTGAAAACTTTTCACCAACAGAATATATACATGTTCTCACTACTGCTACTGAATATCAAGGCATTTTTCATACTGCATTTTTCCAGGCTTCAGCTTACATTCTTTTTCCTAATACATTTTCAGATTAGGCTCGCCCGTTACCATACAACTTTTAGAACGAATAAATCATATATTACACAGAAACTGCAGAGAGAAAAATAGAATAAGGGAAAGAACCTTGAACCACCGACACACACAACTTCCAACATAGAACCTCTGGTGAAGTTGCAACATTTGCATCTCTTCAAGCGGCAGTCCCCCATGCTAAGTCTCTGCTTCTAAGCTAATCAGTAAAACAACACCAACAATCAATTATTCGGTTTATTAAATCTACATGCTATTTGAGCCATTGTAATCTTTACTCACATGCATTTGTTAGAAAATTAGGGGCATCCTGAAGCAAACAAACAAATTAAGAGAAGACCAACAAAGGAGAAACACGGTTAACAACGGCCTGAAGTTCTAATTTTGTCATACCGTAATACATAAGAATATGTGACTAAAACATTTCTAAACAGAGGACCGACAGACATGGCATATTTAATACCATGGAGGCTTAAATTGTGTGTGACCTATGTGGTTGTGAATTTCGTCAAATTCCAATGAAAGGGCTTCAGAGACTACCTTGTAAGTTCTTCTACAACATAAATCTCTTTGCATCATTCGATTCTTACTTTGCAAACAGCAGTAGCCATTATATGAGGGCTATAGTATGTTTGATTGACACATCATGTGCACCAATGTGTAAACCTGAGTTCAACACCTGCCATCACATTCAGTTATTCACTTTCTCTTCTTAGAAGCCCCAAACTGATTAAAAACGGGAAAAATGATAATACATCAGGAAATATAAAATACATAGCAACAACAAGCAGGAGCACATTTAGGCTGCAGTACAACCTAAAAATTGCCGACCAAATTTAAGCACGGTAAAATAGTTATAAGCAAATCCATGACATATATATTCTTACCGAATTGGTGGCCTATCTCCAAGTATTTCATTCCTCATTCTAGAAATTTGTCAAGAGCACTACTGGACAAACTGAAATTGCACCGGAGGCAAGACAAATATCAGAAGATATATGTTGCTTCCCTGGGTGAATGTCCAGATTCAATTCGCTCGCCGTCCTCCCCTGCGTGTCCTCCACATGAAATTAGCAGCTGCTGCATCAACAGCATCAATCAACAAACAACAGGAAAGCAGCAGTATAATATTCAACTAACAGGAGCACACCAGCAACGCACAACATATAGAGCAATCGTCCCTCTCACCTGCCCTCCCTGCACCAGCAGCGCACCAGACCGTCCTCGTCCTCGTCCATCTCCCCCTGGGAGCCCGTGCCTACCCTCATTTCTCTCCTTCCTCCCAGTTTTCTCTCTCCCTCTCCCTCGTCCTCCCTCCTTTTCTTCCAGCAGCACGCCAGAGCAACCATGGTGCCGCCCCCGAGAACCCCCGACGCCTTGCAAGGTCCCGCCGCCGCTATCCTGGATTCAGCCGTCAACGAAGTTCAAGGGGCGGCGTGTGGCGAGGCGGGGCGGGAGGTGGAGGCGGCAGGGGGTGCGGGGCGGGGCAGGGCAGGAGGTGGCGGTGTCGGGGACGGGCGGCGCACGGCGGTGTTGGGAGGGGCGGGGTGAGGCGGGGCGGGGCAGGAGGTGGCGGTGGCTGGAGGTGGAGATGGATCGAGGAGGCAGGGTGGTGCGGGCGGCTGAGCTATTTTTTCTCTCTCTTCCGTACCGGTTCAGGCTGACTTATGACGAGGACTGCGGCTTAATTTCTAAGAAACAGGGGGACTTTTTTGCAAAAAGACTAACGACGGACGACCAGAAGCAATCGGTGGTTTATTAGTAGGTAGAGATATTTTTGGTATTTTTGTGATAAAGATGCAAAGCAAAGTAAAAGGCAAAGGAAATAACTAAGTAGTAGGAGATTAATATGATGAAGATAGACATGGGGGCCATAGGTTTCACTAGTGGCTTCTCTCGAGAGCATAAGTATTCTACGGTGGGTGAACAAATTACTGTTGAGCAATTGACAGAATTGAGCATAGTTATGAGAATATCTAGGCATGATCATGTATATAGGCATCACGTCCAAGACAAGTAGACCAACTCCTGCCTGCATCTACTACTATTACTCCACTCATCGACCGCTATCCAGCATGCATCTAGAGTATTAAGTTAAAAACAGAGTAACGCCTTAAGAAAGATGACATGATGTAGAGGGATAAACTCATGCAATATGATGAAAACCCCATCTTGTTATCCTCGATGGCAACAATACAATATGTGCCTTGCTGCCCCTACTGTCACTGGGAAAGGACACCGCAAGATTGAACCCAAAGCTAAGCACTTCTCCCATTGCAAGAAAGATCAATCTAGTAGGCCAAACCAAACTAATAATTCGAAGAGACTTGCAAAGATAACCAATCATACATAAAAGAATTCAGAGAAGATTCAAATATTGTTCATAGATAGACTTGATCATAAACCCACAATTCATCGATCTCAACAAACACACCGCAAAAAGAAGATTATATTGAATAGTTCTCCACAAGAGAGGGGGAGAACATTGTATTGAGATCCAAAAAGAGAGAAGAAGCCATATAGCTAATAACTATGGACCCGTAGGTCTGAGGTGAACTACTCACACTTCATCAGTAGGGCTATGGTGTTGACGTAGAAGCCCTCCGTGATCGATGCCGCCTCCGGCGGAGCTCCGGAACAGGCCCCAAGATGGGATCTCGTGGATACAGAAAGTTACGGCGGTGGAATTAGGGTTTTGGCTTCGTATCTGATCGTTTGGGGGTACGTAGGTATATATAGGAGGAAGGAGTACGTCAGTGGAGCAACAGGGGGCCCATGAGGGTGGAGGGCGCGCCGGGGGGGGGGGGGTAGGTGCGCCCCTACCTCGTGGCCTCCTCTTTTGTGTCTTGACGTAGGGTCCTAGTCTCCTGGGTTTTGTTCGTTGAGAAAATCACGTTCCCGAAGGTTTCATTCCATTTGGACTCCGTTTGATATTCCTTTTCTTCGAAACCCTAAAACAGCTAATAAACAACAATTCTGGGCTGGGCCTCTGGTTAATAGGTTAGTCCCAAAAATAATGTAAAAGTGGATAATAAAGCCCAATAATATCCAAAACAGTAGATAATATAACATGGAGCAATCAAAAATTATAGATACGTTGGAGACGTATCACTGACACGTTAATATCGCAAACGGTTGTATTATATTTACCGTGTCAAAATTTAACCATACTCGATGGCGTGCGTGCAGCTGTTTGATTAGATGGGACGAGCGCGAGAAATCCACCATGCAGCTTCGACGGGACACGTGCGAGCAGTCCGCCGCGCAGGCTCGACGGGACACGTGCATCCTGTCCACCTCGCAGGCTCGACGGGACACGTGCGAGCAGCAACGCCGCCCATGCTCGCCGGTAAGCGAGCTCTTTGACCTCCATGCACCAGCCGCTGCCCGCCTCACTCACAATTTCTCCATTAATGGGTTAATTAAAGCACCTGGACGAAGGGTGTTTGCTTGTGGTCCCATGGCAGCATTTGCTTTGTTTGTGTTTTCAACTAGTATTCCGCCCTAATTTAAATTGCCACATAGGGAAACAGATAATACGACCACAAATGAAATGGCAACGGATAATACGGCGACAAATTTACAATGGCGCACATAATAGTTGTCTTACATATTCCAGATAATTTAAAATGCCACATGTGGCAAAGCCTGGAAGACACGAGGGCAAGAGAAGAAGGAAATTGCAGACAACGATCTGGGTCGCTACTCTCTCTACTCGTCGAGGGATCGCCGGGCGGCGGAATCCTCCAGCTCCTTCTTCAAATCCTCACGACTTTTCTTGAAAGCAGCCATGGATTCCTCCACCTCCTGCCCGCGCTCGATCTGGAGCTTCCTCAAGCCACCAATCAGTTCCTCGACGACCGCTTTCAGCATCATCTCCGAGGCACTGCTCTACTCATGCATCATCTTCCATCCAGCGGCCTCCTCCTCCTTCTCGACGACCAACTTGAGGAGCTTCGCATTGTCATTCATGAATTGCTCGACGAGGCTGGTCGCCTTGTCAACCGAGGCATCGCTGATCTTGAGCAGCTTCATCAAGCCGTCAATTAGCTCCTGCTGCGTAGTGACACCAGCGAGAATGCCGTCGACGCCGTCGAAGGACTTCAGGAACGACGGCTCGTCGCGATGGCCGACGCCGCGAATGCGCTTGTGAGAGCCCTCGCGTGCCCGTGAGAGCTCGTTCGAGGGCTTCACGGCGCGCCAGGACATCTTTGCTGCGGCTGCGACTTCACGGCGGGACCTCTCTAGTGCTTCCGCGGCCTTGGTCTTTGCTGCCTGGTTATATGTCCACCCTAAACTCCTCCTACTGGTCATGGCGGAACGGCTTGACAGAGAAAACCAGTTTTGTGGGTGATGAGGAGAGGAACTGTGAAGTAAATTTTGAGTGGGTAGTTTTTATAGCCCGGTGCTAAGTGTGAATACATATTACTTTGAGAGGTGTGAACAGATTTGCAATTACGTATTGCATTGTAATCAACAATGTGACGAGAAACAAGGTCAAAATTTATTGATGGCAGAAGGTTGACCACGTGGTTGCTCGTCGTTGAGGCAGCCGCGGAGCGCTCCACTCTGGCGTCCCTGCGCGCGCTCTGCTCACCGTCGAGGCAAAGTTACAATGGCAACTGTTAATAATTCTTAATAATTGTCTTACATATCCAGGATAATTTAAAATGCCAAATGCGTCAAGGCCCAGAACACTCACGACCTACATATGCATACAATTATAATAAAATATAAGCTAAACGGCTGAGCTGGCGGCCTTCCAACAATGGTTTTCTCGGACTCCATGATCAGCATAGCACCCTTGCGGCCGTGTACTCGCAGACGGATGTGTAACTTACTAATCATCGCACACGAGTACTCGTAGACGCATCGTGTGCGATACTCCTAGCCACCGCAAGCAACTAGTTTGCATTTTTCAAAGTTTTTTTGTACACACAGAATCGCACACAAACTAACTGTATTAACCGTCCGTGTTGTAAATTCTCATCGCAAATAGTTCATCCGAGTCGGCTGTTTGCCACGTATCACACACATCTTGTTAAGTTGAACCGTTTCTGTTGCGTTCACTAATCGAAAATAGTTCGTCCGAGTGAACCGTATGCCCTATATCACACACACCTTGATGTGGCTAACCATTTATGTTGCACTCCCTAATAGCAAATGGTTCATTGGAGCGAACTATATGCCGTATATCTCACACACATTGATATGGCTGCCCGTTTCTGTTGTTCTGCCACATCGCAAACAGTTCGAACGGGTTAACCGTGTGGCCTAAATCGCACACGCAACTAAAATCTGAACTGTGTTTGATGCATCCTCCATCGCAAATGTTTTGCACCTTTTTTGACGGTTTTCATACACCACCATTTGTGATTACTGCATCGCACACAATTTCTCGAAGGGTCTCTGATCATAGTGTCGCGTTAGCAGCATCCTGCAGTAGTGTGGTGCAAGCATCTCAGAGTTGGAATATACGCTTTGATAAGTTGATCAAAGCATATAGTTTTATACAGACTTGTGGTGAAGACTGTATTTACAAGAAAGTGAGTGGGAGCACTACAGCCTTTCTGATAAGTATATGTGAATGACATATTGTTAATCGGAAATGATATAGAACTTTCTGGAAAGCATAAAGGAGTCTTTGAAAGGAGTTTTTCAAAGAAAGATCTCGGTAAAGCTGCTTACATATTGAGCATCAAGATCTATAGATATAGATCAAGACGCTGGATAAGTTTTTTCAATGAGTACATACCTTGACAAGATTTTGAAGGAGTTCAAAATGGATCAGTCAAAGAAGGAGTTTTTGCCTGTGTTGCAAGGTGTGAAGTTGAGTAAAGACTCAAAACCCGACCACGATAGAAAATAGAAAGAGAATGAAAAGTCATTCCCTATGCCTAAGTCACAGGTTCTATAAAGTATGCTATGTGGTGTACCAGACCTATTGTATACCTTAGCATGATTTTGGCAAGGTAATACAATAGTGATCTAGGAGTAGATCACCAAACAACGGTCAAAATTATCCTTAGAGGACTAAGGAGATGTTTCTCGGTTATGGAGGTGACAAAAATTTAGTTGTAAAGAGTTACGTCGATGCAAGTTTTGACACCGATCTGGATGACTCTGAGTCTCAATCTGGATAAATATTAAAAGTGGGAGCAATTAGCTAGAGTAGCTTCATGCAGAGTATTTGTAGACATAGAAATTTGCAAAATACATACGGATCTGAATGTTGCAGTCCCATAGACTAAAGTTCTCACACAAGCAAAACATGATCACTCTTTGGGTGTTAATCACATAGTGATGTGAACTAGATTATTGACTCTAGTAAACCCTTTGGGTATTAGTCACATGGAGATGTGAACTAATCACATAAAGATGTGAACTATTGGTGTTAAATCACATGATGATGTGAACTAGATTATTGACTCTAGTGCAAGTGGGAGACAAAAGGAAATATGCCCTAGAGGCAATAATAAAGTTGTTGTTTATATTTCCTTATATCATGATAAATGTTTATTATTCATGATAGAATTGTATTAACCGGAAACTTAGTACATGTGTGAATAAATAGACAAACAGAGTGTCACTAGTATGCCTCTACTTGACTAGATCGTTAATCAAAGATGGTTAAAGTTTCCTAACCATATACATGAGTTGTCATTTGATGAACGGGATCACATCATTAGAGAATGATGTGATTGACTTGACCCATCCATTAGCTTATCACTATGATCATTTAGTTTATTGCTATTGCTTTCTTCATAACTTATACATGTTCCTATGACTATGAAATTATGCAACTCCCGAATACCGGAGGAACACTTAGTGTGCTATCAAACGTCACAACGTAACCGGGTGACTATAAAGATGCTCTACAGGTGACTCCGATGGTGTTTGTTGAGTTGTCATAGATAGAGATTAGGATTTGTCAGTCCGATATTCAGAGAGTTGTCTCTGGGCCCTCTCGGTAATGCACATCACTATATGCCTTGCAAGAAATATGACTAATGAGTTAGTCACGGGATGATGCATTACGGAACGAGTAAAGAGACTTGACGGTAACGAGATTGAACTAGGTATTGAGATACCGATGATTGAATCTCGTGCAAGTAACATACCAAAATGACAAAGGGAACAACATATGTTGTTATGCGGTTTGACCGATAAAGATCTTCGTAGAATATGTAGGAACCAATATGAGAATCCAGGTTCCGCTATTGGTTATTGACTGGAGATGAGTCTCAGTCATGTCTACATAGTTCTCGAACCCATAGGCACTACAAAAAATACACTTCCGTGATGATACGTGTTTGTCACAGTAGGTCACATTTTCTGTCATGCATGTACATCCATGACAAATTTATGATAGAATGAAGATAGTCATAACCATGTTGTCATAGAAGTGTTCCATTACATTACCAAAATTATGATCACGGAAGTGTACACTTCCATGATGATAAATCACGCGTCATAGAAGTGCTTTCGTCAAGGGTGACTGACACGTGGCATCCACCGTAACAGGACACCGTTAAGCTATCGGGTCTGGTTTTGTATCCGATAACCCGCTAACAGCCACGACCAATGCCGATTTTCCACATGTAAAATTCTCATTGGCCGACGGAACCACGCGTCAGCTCCGCGTTGGCACAGATGTCACTCATCGAACGGTTGAGATGGGCCTATGATATGTTGACACGTGGACGGGCCCAAAAGTGGCCCATAAAGTTTAAATGGGCTGGCCCAACTAAAGGCCCACAAGATTTAGCGGACCATAATGGGCCGGCCCAGCTAAAGGCCCACAAGCTTTCGCAGACCATAATGGGCCGGCCCAGCTAAAGGCCCACAAGATTTAGCAGACCACAATGGGCTAGCCTAGCTAAAGGCCCACAAGATTTTGCAGACCATAATGGGCCGGCCCAGCTAAAGGCCTAACATTCTCAGTTAAGAACCGTACGGCTAGTGTTAAATCAGCCCATCAACGGCCTGTCCTAAACTTGTCATCATCGCGGCCCATGGTCACTTCTGGCCCGTTAACAGTCCGCTAAGTATATGGGCCGAATTACGGCCCGGTGTATTTCCGGCCTGTTAAAGGTCCGGCTTCATTTGGGCCCATTTACAGGCCATTGAAAATTTCAGCCCATAAACGACCGTGAAGGATTTGGGTCATAGTCGGCCATAACTGACATTCGGCCTGTTAGAGGCCCACTATAGATTTGGGCCACTTTCGGCCTGCTGTTATTTTCGGCCTGTTAACGTCGGACAAAATCCATAGGCCATATGTGGCCCGACGTGACATCGGACCCATTAATGGCCCATATAAAAATGACGATAATTTAGCCCGACCGAACTTCCGGCCTGTTAAAGGCCCGCGTATTAGGTCGACGCAGTTACGGCCCATCCGAATTTCGACCTATGAAAGATCCGCATCGTAAATGGGCCACCATTTCGTCCTGCTAAGACCAGTGGGTTATTTGGCACAATCAGGGACCAATCTCACTTTCGGCCTATTAAAGGCCCATGTTTTTGCCCATGTTTTTTATGGGCTCAAGATATTTACACCTATAAACAGCCTATTGTTACTGAGGGCCCAAATTATGTTTAGGCCTGTTAAAGGCCCACTATGGGCACAGGCCTACCAGAAAAATATGAAAGCTTATGCTGATTTAGGCCAAGATATTTTTAGTGGGATACATGCAAATTTTGGCCCATAATCGTTTTTAGCCCAACTGGAATGGGCCCGACGAATGTTGGCATGTTGGGCTCCTACGAAGCTTTCGGCCGAATACATTACTAAGATAAACCTACACTATACGAAAATAGCGTCGTAATTACTGCCGCCTTTGGCAGCATCATAAATGATGTATCATAACAAAATAAATTCCAACCATACAACAAAAGGCCTGTTGGCATAAAGTTTACAATCCTTGCAGATAAAAGCACCATCAGATGTATAGAAGCATAGATCATTTGACCTGAGTGCTAATGTTTCAGGCTGTAGAATCTGATGGAGCAGCACGATCTTCACCTTTTTTCTGCCATTGCTCTTGAACAACGAAGCGAATGTCTGATAGTCTGGTTTCAAAACCATTCATATCTTGACGACATTTGTCAACCACCATTCTTGTTTCCAAAACGACGTCCATTAGGGATATGACTTGTGTCTGGAGCACATATATATCACTCTGTCTAGCAGGAAGATTTTGTTCAGTAGGAGATTTGGACGAGGTTACCTTGACAACCAACCCAGAATTACGCAGGAAGGTGCTTTTTGCACTATTAGTGGAGAGATATAACGCACTGCAACAAGAGGTGACATTGTTCCTGTGGTAGTCTCGTCACCTTCAGGTGGTTGTGGTTGTTCAATCATTTGTTCCATAGCTTCCTGAAAGTTTGAACTTGTAGATTAGTGTACCAGATAAGTTACTAATGAGACAAAAACAAACAAAGTAGGTTACACGTTTATACATAACTTATTTTGGTGAACTACTGTAATACATTAGCATGTATTGTAGTGCCAACTACATAATAAAATCACTTTCGGAACATATGTCCATGTAGCATGCCTACTGTATTGTCTATTTCCTCACATTCGTTAACATCTAAGGATAGAGAGACATGGTTTAAAGTAGGATGAACATAGTATGACATCGTTCATATCATGGGCAAACAGATATAAACAAACAGGCTATTTTATCATTGTGTGCACACGTGAACATAACAACTAGATTAGAGATCAAGGCCAAAAGAATATCCTTCATCTCTTTTAAACCATGTAAGGTGAGATGATACATTAAGACAACTATGTATAAAAGTGAATAGAGTAACTGACATTGGCTGCAAACCAAGTAGTTAAATGAACACATCATAGTACCAATCAGTTCAAAGGCAGGAGGAGTAAGGACTTACAACAGCGGCTTGAACTGGTGTGCTCATGCCCTTCATCTTGCTGGTGTGGCAATCCTTGAAGATTTGCACTGCATTCGGTTCAGGTTCTTTTTGGTCTGCATAGGCTTTCCTCTGTATTTGGAACAAGTCAATATAGATACGATAATATGGCACATAAAAAAGAAGGAAGTAGCAGCTATTTACAAGAGCCTCGCACTGTGCAATATAGCTACGAGATCCTGTTGTCTGTTGGAATTTCACTTTAGAACGGTTGGTCTTGTTCTTCAAACAGTTAGCCTAGAAGAAGATACACTTGTAAGGCACATACATAAATACAAGTTCAATATGTGATCTGCTCAAGTACATATAGCCTACCTGATACTTTGGATCAGACCAGTGTTTAATGAGGGTTGTCCAGTCTTCATCTATAATATATTCCACTGGAGATGTTTGGGCGATTTCTTTGTTAGCCCTGCCTTCAAAGTGAGATTTTCTAAGGTGGTACCGATACTATCGCAGAGCAGACTGAAAAACATGAGTGCATGCTTGTTTAGTTGCATCATCTTTCGGATCCAACTTGAACCTCATCTATTGAAAAAAGAATGTGAGTCTTATTAGGAGGAAGCTAGAAAGTATGGGACAGAGCAAGACAATACTACTAATTGCGACGAATAATTACTTACGGATAAATTGTCAAGGAAGGTGTTAAAATGGGTATTGTCTTTCTCATTCCTGTATTGGATCCACGTTGGGAGGATATGTGCATGACACCTAACAACAACGGCTACCTCTGATACTAAGTTGACTGACTCTGTAGCATCACGTGGCCTTTTTAAACCTGCCTCAAAATGGATCTCCATTCTTCCTCCTTTAGATTTTGTTAATCTGTCAAGCATTATCCCTGATGTTTGTTTCCGCTTGCACCGTGGTGCTAGTTCAACAACGAATATGGAAAGTGTTAGTGTACATCAAACTGTGAGAGTACATATAAAGGAGCATGCAACTGCAACTTGACTCGGTCAGGTACCGTCTTGGTGTTGATTCTCATGAGGTTCATCCGATCTTGCAAAGTCCTATTGTGTCAGCAGTGCTTCGGAAGTAGTGTTAGGTGTGAAGGCAGCTTGGGAACTTGCTAGTTCCGGAGCAAACGAACGAGTAACTCATTGAGATGCTGGTACAGTTGAACCGGATGCTGCAACTGGTGGAGCAGGTGATACTGTGTTTTTAGATTTAGCCGGTGGACTTGGACCTTCTACTGCACTATAAGTGCCAGCAGAATCTGGACGGCAGATCCTTTTCCGTTACTCCCGACGAGTAACACCACTCCCTACTATATTATTTTCCTTGCTCTTTTTTGACTTTGCCATGTCAAGCCGTACCCACAACACAAAAGAATAAATCGCTCTTCAGAACTCATTGATGCATGATACAGACAAGCAATACTTTGATGTAAGACAGCCGTATGAGGATGGAATATGTAAGAAAAACAGGACGGCATGACATATTCATAGCTACGATGTGTAAACTAAGCAGAAGGATTTTTAAGAAAATAGAAGTAATGCAAGCTAGACACCATATGAAAGATGTAACCAATATTACTCTGCCAAGTTAAAAGTGTCTTGTCATAAGTGGCAATTCGAAAAATTAGAAGCAGTACAACATAGAAATCAATGCAAGATGCAACCACTATCAAACTGCCATGTTAAAAGCGTCCAATCATGAGTGACTGATGCGGGATACACAACAACAGTACTTTGATGCAAGAACATGGTATGATAGATAGATGTAGTGTATTCTAGACACAGAACGCCATGTCATATGCACATGTATAACGTATAAACTAAGCAGGTGCAATTTAGTCAAAATAGAAGAAATATAGGCTAGACAACATATGCAACATGAAACCAATTATCACACTATCAACTTAGAGCAAGCACCTGCGATGCTGGAGTATGGGAGATGAACTCATCATGTAGACTTGGGACTTCAACTTCATTAGCAGTAGCAGTGGCAAATCTAGAGAGTCTTTGTTTGCGTCGGTGCGGAGGACCACCAACATCCCCTAACTTACTCTTTTCCTTCCTATTTTCTGATATTGCCTTATGAAGTCAAAACCACAAGAAGATGAATTAGCTCTGCATAACTGGTTGATGCATGATACAGACGAACACTACTTTGATGTAAGGCAAGCGCATGATAGGAGGATGGAATATATACAAAAAAGACAGCGTTTCATATTCACACATACGATAGGAGGATGGAATATGTATGAAAAAACAGTAAGCGGGAGGCATTTCAACAAAATTAGAAGAAATGAAAGTTAGGCACCATATGAACATGCAACCAATATCACTCTATCAGGTAAAAAGTGTCTCATCGTAAGTGCCATTTCAAAAAATTATAAGCAGTACAAGCTAGAAGACAATGCAAGATGCAACCTACATCACAGTCCCAAGTTAAATATGTCTTATGGGTAAGTGATCGTTGCAGGTATAAGTTGTAAGCTACGCAGATGCAATTCAACATAATCAGAAGCAATACAAACTAGACATCATACAGAAAACGCAACCACATATAACAGTTCCAAGTTAGAGCAAGCACCTGTGACGGTGGAGTAGGGGAGATGTGCTCATCATGTACACGTATGTTCTAGAAACAGGAACACGTGTCATATTCACAGGCATTATGTGTAAAGTAAGCAGATGCAATTCAACAAAGTTAGAAGCAATACAAGCTAGACATCATAAGCAACATGCAACCACATATAATAGTGCCAAGTTAGAGCAAGCACCTGTGATGGTGGAGTAGGGGATATGTGCTCATCATCTACACAGCTAGGTTGACTGTCCAGCCTTGTGTTGTCTTGCGAATCTTGTTGGGAGGATGGCAGAGTAGAATCTGTAGAGACCCCATGTTTGAGTTGCTCCGAAGGACCACCATCATCCACTGCCGGACTAATTTCCTTCAGCTGTAATGATTTTGCATTGTGAAGTCAAACCGATAAGAGAAAGGAATACAACTCGCTCTTCAGAACTCATTCATGCATGATACTGACGAACACTACTCAGATGAAAGGCAAACACATGATGCGAGGATGGAATATGTATGAAAAACAGGATGACGTGACATATTCACACCTATGATGTGGTAACTAAGCAGAAGGCATTTCAACAAATTAGAAGCACTACAAGCTAGACACCATATGAAAGATGCAACCAATATCACTCTGCCAAGTTCAAACTGTATGGCGTTTCAACAAATTAGAAGTAGTACATGCTAGAAATCATATGCAAGACACAACCAATATCACAGTGGCGACTTAAAGGTGCCTTATCATAAGTGACTGATGCGGGATATGCAAGAACAGTAGTCTGATGTAAGAACATTGTGTGATCAGATATAGTATGTTCTAGAAACAGGAACATATGTCATATTCACAGGCATTATGTGTAAAGTAAGCAGATGCAATTCAACAAAGTTAGAAGCAATAGTACAAGCTAGACATCATACGCAACATGCAACCACATATAATAGTGGCAAGTGAGAGGAAGCACCTGTGATGGTGGAGTAGGGGAGATGTGCTCATCATCTACACAGCTATGGTGACTGTCTAGCCTTGCGTTGTCTTGCGAATCTTGTTGGGAGAATGGCGGAGTAGAATCTGTAGAGAACCTCTGTTTCAGTTGCTCGGAAGGACCACAATCATCCAATGCCTTGCCAATTTCCTTCAGCTTTATTGATTTTACATTGCGACGTCAAACCAACAAGAAAAAGGAATATAATTCGCTCTTCAGAACTCATTCATGCAAGATACTGACGAACACTACTCTAATGAAAGGCAAAGTCATGATACGAGGATGGAATATGTACGAAAAAATGGATGGCTTGACATATTCACACCTATGATGTGGTAACTAAGCAGAAGGCACTTCAACAAATTAGAAGCACTGCAAACTAGACACCATATGAAAGGTGCAATCAATATCACTCTGCCAAGTTAAAACTGTCTCGTCATAGGTGGCGTTCATCAAACTAGAAGCAATACATGCTAGAAATCATATTCAAGATGCAAACCAATATCACACTGCCAACTTAAAGGTGTCCCATCATAAGTGACTGATGTAGGATACACAAGAAGATTAGTTTCATGTAATAACATGGTTTGATAGACAGATATAGTATGTACCAAAAACAGGAAAGCGTGTCATATTCACATGTATCATGTGTAAGCTAAGCAGATGCAGTTTACACTAATTAGGAGGAATACAAGATAGACACCATATGCAACATGCAACCAGATATCACACTGCCAAGTTAGAGCAAGCACCTTGGATGGTGGAGTAGGGGAGCGGAGACTTGGACCTTGTAATGCATTATCAGTATAAGGAGAATCGGTACAGATGCTCTGTTTACGTTGCTACAGAGGACCACCATCATCACCTTCCTTACTCTTTTCCTTCCTCATTCTTGATTTTTCCTTGTCAAGTCAAACCCATAAGAAAAAGGAATAAAATTTGCTCTTCAAAACTCATTGATGCATGATACTGACGAACACTACTTTCATGTAAGGCAGCCACATGATAGGAGGATGGAATATGTATGAAATACAGGACGGCGTGACATATTGACATGTATGATGTATAAAGTGTAAACTAAGCACAAGGTGCTTGAACTTGTTAGAATCAATGCAAGCTAGAAACCATATGAAAGATGAAACCAATATCACTCTGCCAAATTAAAAGGGTGCCCTAACAAATTTATTTGACCAAATTAGAAGCAATACATGGCAACAAGCTAGCAATAATATGCAATATGCAACGAATAAAGGTGACTCATCGTAAGTGATTGATGCAGGATACAGAAGAGAGGTAGTTTCATGTAAGAACAAGGTAGTGTGCACCAAAAATAGGAAGGCATGTCATATTCACAGGTATAATGTGTAAACTAAGCAGATGCAATTTACCCTAATTAGAAGCATTACAAGCTAGACACCGTATGCAACATGCAACCACATATCACACTGCGAATTTAGAGCAAGCACCTGTGATGGTGGTGTAGGGGAATTGCGGTTATCAACTAGAGAGCTACGTTGACTATCTTCATTTAGCCTTGCTGTTTCTTGAGAATCATGTGGGGAGGATGACACTGCACTCTTTAAATGAGTATGGCGTCTCACAGTAACCCACTAGGGTGACTGTCTCATCATAAGTGATTGACGAGGGATACAAAAGAGCATTAGTTTGATGTATGAACATGGTTATTAGACATATGTAGCATGTATCAAAAACAGGAAGGCATGTCATTATCAAAGGTATAATGTGTAAAGTAAGCAGATGCAATTTAACCAAATTGGAAGCAATACAAGCTAGACACCATATGCAACATGCAACCACATTTGACAGCGCGAAGTTAAAGCAACCACCTGGGATGGTTGTGTGTGGCAATTGAGATCATCAACTGTAGAGCTACGTTTATTGTCTCCAACTGCTGACACTGCACCCTTTAGAGTGCTGAAACGCTTAGTGATTATCTTTGAATTACATTGGAGCGACTTCTGTCTTTTCTTCTCTGCATTCATCAACACTGCATCAGAGTCTGAAATACCCATGCATAAAAAACAATAGTGTGAGTATGGGTGAAGTGTGTGCACAAATAGTACGATGTAAAGGTAGCAGATAGTAGGTCGGTGAGAAATAAATGATGGGAGACATATGATAGCTCTACGAAATGCATGGCACACTAAATTACTACAAGATTCTATGAAAATAACTGTCGACTGAAAACAAATAGGTCAGTCTATTTTTTCTGCACCGTCTGATGTACAAAGAACGGGCATATCGCCTTCATCTACCTCCAGCAAGTCAGTGTTGACTATCGTCCTCGAAATGCCAGCGACCACCGGCCCAGTCCCCTGCCCGCGCCCTCCCCTCGACCTCATCGCACCGCCATGCTTGGCACCGCCCCCTGGCCATCCATTCAAGCCTCGCCGACCTCCAGATCGGGCGTAAGCAACTCCTGCGCCCCACACCCCTATGATAGACACCGATGCGCCGCTTCCCCGGCGAACAGGCGGACTAGGTGCTCCGCGCGCCTAAGCAGGTGCTGCTTATTTTAATTGTGGTTCGACTGACCCTGAATTGAAATCCAGGCGGGCTACTGACCTCTAGCAAAGGTGAAATAGTAAAAGGAGGAAACCTTGTGCATTTAGTATCACGAAGAAGATGCAATAAGAAGCGCTCAACTAGTTTCTTTCGTGGGATGAATACGGTGTGAGCAGAGACGTAAGGATTGCACAAATAAGGGAAGAGGAGTACCTCTTTCTGCTGGCAGTGTTGTGTCCTCCTTCGGTTTTTCCAACGATCTTCTTGTGGTTCGCTGGAAATGAGAAGTTGTGGAGGACGGTGGAGCCTTGGACGAACCCATGGCCAAGTTGTTGAGTGTGGTGCGGTGGCCGTCTGTCGGCGGCGGGGAACCAGATCCGAGGCGGAGAACGACAGCGTAGCGGGAACAGCTCCGGTGCGGTGGACGGTTGTGACAGTGGAGCGGCAGCAATGAGGCGCGGGACGGCATGGTTGGAGTGGTTCTAGTATAGCGCACGTCGGTGCCGGTGTCGTGGAGGCAGCTCTACCTCAGCTACAGCTGCTAAGTCCTTGAGGGAGTTGCGGTTGCGGTTGCGTTGGACGACGACGTCGGGGTACTGGCTCCAGCGTGATGGAGGAGGGCGGCGGTGGATTGGGCGCTATGGGGTGGAGGAAGGAGGAGGCTGGGGTTTCGTGGCTGGTGGAGAGGGCGTTTTGGCACCCACGGAGTATGAATGGGGAAACGGAGGGAGGGGGGAACTAAGGGGGAACAATGTTTCGGTTTGGGACGCGCTTGTTTGAAATTTGGGGAAAGTTACAAACTTTGCCCCCATCTAAAATTTCGGACATATTGCGGGTTGGGGGTAGGACAGTAATCTCAGGTGTCCCAAATGTGGGCGGGATAGATTTCGGCCGAGCGCATGGGTGTTTAGGCGCCCACGGCGTATGAATGCTTCTCGGAGGCAGTTGGGACTAGCGTCATGGTGAAGTTACAAACCTACCCCGGGTTAGACCTTTGGACATCGGGCCGATAGGCTACACGGGCCAGAGTGAGGACAGTAATTTCCTACCACCAAACATTAGTCTCGCGCGGTTTTGGGTGACCGGAGGCCTATTTGGCACTTCGTTCAATATTTGGAAGCAGAAGCATTAACGTTTTCGGTTCTCTTGAATTGAACTTTCAGGATTTGTCAAAGTTCACAAATCTTTACTCTTGAAAATCCTAAAGCTACGATTATTTAGGAATGGAGGGGGTACATTTGAATATACATTGTACATTGGTATACATTAAAAAATATGCAACTTACCTCAGTTCATGCATGGTTCCAGATATAATCTCCTTGGTTGCAAAAAAAGTGTTAGACATGCGTATGAATATATATAGCATGTTCAAATGCACAACAAAGATTGATGCCCCCTTTTACATCTGATTTACAAATGCCATTATCTCGGGTTCAAATAGATGAATGCACTTCCTATGAATTCGAATCTTCGAAACCCCCTTTATGTTGAATTCGACATGTATTCTATTTCGTAGCTAGCAATTTGGAATGTATCCATGCAAGTGACAAATGTATAAAGTGCTTCACACTAACAACATGGAGTGCACTAATTAATGTTTATATATGAATTGCAAAAGCATCCATTCCCTATATTTCAAACCGCTCTCACTCTATGGATCGATAATATGAAATAAACACATGCACATTATAGAATTCAATAGAGTATGGGTGTCTGATAGACCGATTTTCGTCCATACGCAATTTGCAAAATTCATGATCTCATCCAAAAATAATAATGTCATTTATATTTTAATTTAATGCGTAGAACTGCCTTTTACACGTAGATGCACTATGCCTCGGCCCGTTCTCACAAACACGCTATATATCTCTCTATCTACCGCATAAGTGCACACACTTTATATGCATCGGCATTTCTCTTTCACACATGCTCACAATTTCTCTCGGGGTGTCGGGGAGTCTCACGCACATGCTCTCTCTGTATCTCTCTCTCTCTCTCTCTCTCTCTCTCTCTTTCTGACTACTATGTACCACTCTTTTCACTAATCTCAGTTGGAAAACAGTATTTCTCTCACATGCATATATACACACGCACGGTCTCTACTAGCCCTCTATACGCACATATATGTGCCTACGTGTCTCCCGCACGCACATTATCTTTAGGCCTCTCTCGCACACATTGCCAACCCAGACACAAATTTCTCTTAGTAGTCGGCAGATATGATTCCATCATATCATTCGGTAGGATATCCCTGACTGTTAGGCTGGATGGTAATACGAGGCAATGTTTTACCCTAGTTCGGACCCTTGCAGTTGAGGAAAAGCCTACTCCTGGTACTGTATATTAGTGATAGGGGTGTGTACAAAGTACACGTGAATACCAGGCATTGTGCGTGTGTGTATACTATCGACGAACTAGCCCCCAAGCTTCTATAACATACTGGGGGCCTAGGGTTACAAATCATATATAGTCGGCTTATCACCAGTGGAGATAGAGTCCTCTGCGACTCTGGTAACTAGCTTCGTGTTGTACGCCGAGTCCTCCACATGGGTCTTCGTATAACGCGTCTCGGTCCGACCTATGTGGCGCAGGATGGAACCGACCCATGAGTCCTCATGTTGACCCACCACAACTAGAAATGATGTTCCCACCACACCACACCACACACGCAATCGGCCACTAAGTAAATAAGCATATACAATAGTATAATGTTATACATGAAAGGTAATTGCATGGTGCATCCAAAAATATTTGTCCTGCATTGTGAATGTTTATATATTCTCCTAAAATATTAGTCACGGGAAAGAGAAACGAAGGGCATATCTCTCCTTGTCTCCACTGGACACCCCCTCTTTCTACACCACTTTCGCGTACGCACACAAACTCTCTCTCGGCCCTCTAAAAGTATGCATGCCCACGACACATTCATGCGTGACCATCACTGTATTTCAAGCTTAGGCACTATACAGTCACTGGACTTTAGAATATGCTCATTACGGTCACCGTATACATTCTCGTGGTGATCATATGGTATCTAGCTCACGATACGTCTCTGTATTTTCTTGATGAAACTGACGGACTTTGCATTTGATGCGTGCTCCGTATTTTGTTGACGACACTTACGGTCATTGTATTTGAAGCTAAAGCACGACATGTTCAATGGACTTCAGAATAAGCTCATCACGGTCACCACATACATTTTGTCGTGCTAACAAACATGTGGTTGGATGGTTAGGAGGATAGTGGTTTCTCGAGCCCACCAGGGTTAAAGTCCCAGTCCTCGCATTTATCCTGGGTTAATTTCAGTATTTTCCGGCGATGTTCGTTCAGTGGGAGGAGACGTTCCACTCGACTACGAGGCACCTATGGTGACTTCGTACAATCTCAAGATCATATGCTGGCTCACTCTCTCGAAGGTGCTGATAGGGGTAGGGTCTGCGTGTGTGCGCATATAGCAGTGAGTGCTTGCGCGTATATATGAGCCCTTGCGTCTGTACCGTGTTAAAATAAAACATGTCATGATTATACGGTCACTGGCTCACCCGTACAACTCTGTATTTTGTTGATGACACAATCAATTGACCAGTCAAACGTTCCACGTGGCGCAACTAGTGTTGCACCATCGGTGCGCGTAACCGTGGGGCCCACCTGTCAGCCCGTATATGAAAGAAAGAAATGGTAGTTTGAGTCTATACTGTGTTAATAAAATACATTTTAGGGTGATCATACGGTCACTGGCTCACCATACAGCTCCATAATTTGTTGATGACTCAATCAATTGACCAGTCAAACAATCCACATTTAGCAGCGCACATTACCATAGTGCCCACCCGTCAGCGCGTATATGAAGGACAAAAATGGTAATAAATTAGTGGTCGGTGGGTACTCGAAGTCGTGAGACCTCTGGTTGGCAGTCGCCGACGGTGGGGAGGGGGGTGCGCTGATTTGGCGGTGGGGTGGGGATCGCCAGAGAAAAAGCTCGGCGCGGGGGGCCTAGAGGGATGGCCGGTGCGGTGGCGGACCGGTGGTGGGGAGTGGTTTCGAGGCGGGCGAGGCGGCGTGGCGGCGCGGGCCGGCCACGGGCGACGGGGGCCGCCGGTTCGGCCGGTGGTGGTTGGCGGCTTAGGGGGTGGAGTTTGATGATAAACGGCAGGCCCTTGATTTCGTATCCAATGACTGGAAAATCTAATGACCAGAGATGAAAAAGTCACTCAACTGATGTGTAGCCTCACCCCACATGTACACATACATGCACACAAGACACGCACGCATGCAGGCGTGCAACACTGACACGTACACATAACGAACACACGCACGCATGCAGGCGTGTAACACTGACACGTACACATGCACATATGCACACATGCATGCAACACTGAAACATACCCTTGCACGCACGCAACACTTGCACGCCTGCATGCACACAGCACACGACGCAAGACACACGCTCAACCTATACGTGCATGCACACTTTGTTAAGGACATGGATTGTTATAGGTATTAATCAATCTTATCTGTGATAAGCAGAACATTGATGTTTGCAGCGGTCTTTAGGAATCACAACGTATTGAACGGGCTATCAACATAGTAGGCTTATCTACATGAAAAGGATGACATCACACTCAATGAACAATCATCGGTTTATGAAATGCCCGCCTCTGACCGCCCTGGCCCGCCAAAGGTTCCTTTGCTATGCACTGCCTGCGTTGGGTCACTGACATGCAGGCCATGTACCCAAAGAGCACACACGTCAGTGGAAGAACGGTGTGGTGTCCTACGTCAGAGTCAAGGGTGCCACTCGCTGCACGCCCGGCTGAACACGCCTCCTTGCCGCATTCAAATGCCTCCATGAAACCCGCCCGTGTGGAAGCCGAGAAACCCACTCTGGACACACGTCCGGCATTAAACGCAACGCCGGCCGAACTCCTCCCATCCGCCGTATATTTAATCTCCTATTTAAATGAGGCCAAACGCCGACCAAGAATCACACACCTCCGCCGCTCCCCTATCTCCTCCTTCACCATTTTGTCCACTCTTACAATAGCTTACAAAGAGTAGTTATTCCGCACAAGCCATTTGTCTAGGTTTGTATCTCTCACACACACCCACGTAGGTGGGGGACGTGCACGAAGAGAAGAGGTGCACGCATGACGCACGTACTCCCGTCTCTTTCCCAACCACACCCGCGCGGGTATACGGTGGAGCTCATTTCTGTACGAAAAGGCAGCCCACGTGGTAATTTGACCGTGTGCTGGTTGTCCACTTGGCGGAGGGAGGATCGTCTACCACGGGTGAACAAACAAATTGTGACTTGTCTCGTTATGTAAAAAAAGAGGCAAACCATGTGTGGCCTACCTTAGAGGCAAGGCTCTATACACTGGAGTACTTTTGATGTGTCCCGTCAACTCGCAGAATGAGGAGAAGCTTGCTTAGTACGCCATCTCCCCGCCCACGGGCGCGGTGGCTCGCAGGATGAGGTGAATCTTTCTTACTAGTAGTAGTACTGTACGCCTTACGCCCGCTCCCTCACCCACGCGCGCGGTGGCTCGCAGGACGAGGAGAAATTTTTATTACTCCCTCCGTTTACTCCTCGGCCATACTACCTTCGTTAGAGAGATTATCATATTGTTTGGAATATATATGTCCTTTAGTAATCCCTCCATTTACTTATACAAGGCCACTATAAAAAAAAAATACATTTTGCATCTATACAAGGCCACAAATAGTAATCAAGACAAAAGTAACTACTCCCTCCTTTCCAGTTTATGGCTCAATTTCAAAATCTCTCCAACCCAGGTAGACGGTGAGTGGTCGAATTAATTTCGTACTCCTAGTTTGCACAAGTAATTAGTACGCTCGTTTTTCTCAAGAAGTTATGTTTACCGAGGCATTAATTAGAACGAATGCATGAATGACCACTAAATTTCCATGAACTTCTACATGCATTGGTGAGTTTTCTCTTGACACTGCTTGCATCGGGTGATCTAACGCACCTCGAAATCCAACATGTTATGGTACTACTACTAGTAGTAGAATTGAGACTTATAAAATGGAAAAACGAATGTTTTTTAGATGATCCCTATAAACCCTAGTGGATACGTACTCCGTAAAATCAGATTTTCCCAAAACTATGTCGCTCAACCTTTATTTGCTTGTTTCCCTTCCTGCCTCCTTGCCTCGAACAGAGTATGTCAAACTCCCTTGCCTGCCGCGCGGGAAAAGACCCGCCTCGCCTTTTTTTAGTCCGGGTTTGTATCGATGGATCGCGAGAAGCAGCAAAAACCCACGCCGTGTCTTGTACTCCTCCATCGACGCTCGCTTTCATGAATTCTGTACTTCCTGTCGCCGACATGTGGGACATATAGCAACCGGGTCGACGTGTCAAGCACCAAATAACAGTGCAGAATAGCAGGGGGACGCACCCCAGTCGTACCGCCTCAGTAGTAGTAGTAATGAGCAATGAGACATCAAATCAGAATGTCGCACCTTCCCAGACGAACGAAGCAACCATTATTTCACACGTCGGTTCGCCATCATATCAAACCACGTAGTATTGCTTCTGCCTCAAGAGGGACACACGCATCGCCTTGGTACATCATGACACGTGGGACCGCATGACAGGCCATGCTCCCCCGCAGATCGCTCGGTAAAATCACCTCATTTTTACTACTATACTTCCTCTGCATCGGTTTACATGGCATGCATGTCGTTCTAGGTTGAAAATTTAACTGGCTATATATGTGATGAACAATATATGTTTAGAAACTACATCCGCTTAATAATCCAATGATACACTTTTTTTGACATAGTAACTCATATTTAGTTAGTCAAATGGATGACCTAGAACTACGTGCATGCCCTATAAATCGAGACGCCTAAAAAACGAGATGGAGAGGGTAGTTCAGTACGTATATTTTTAGATCAATATAGTCGGGATTCACCAAGGAGCAAAACCAAGTGGTAGGATGCACCTGTCGTGTTGGCGTAGCAACTCAAGCAGGGTCAGTCCGCACACGAAATGTCGACACACTTAACAGGACCCCTTTGGCTGACATGTGGCTCATCCACCGTCTTGTTCCACGTGCGACGCACCAAATTATAGTTCAGAGC
The DNA here is from genome assembly GCF_003073215.2 of Triticum urartu. Lineage (NCBI taxonomy): Eukaryota > Viridiplantae > Streptophyta > Magnoliopsida > Poales > Poaceae > Triticum > Triticum urartu. The sequence continues at coordinate 156,989,325 of NC_053024.1, forward strand.
AGCGGTTGGAATTGGAGGCACCCCGGTCATAGCGCCGTAGTAGTAGAAAATGAGTGATGAGGGGTCAAATCACAAAGCCCCACCTTTCCCGCATTAAGCTGGACGGACGAAGAAACCATCATTTCACTCTAGGGCGCAAGAGCATAAAGAAAAGAGAAAACCAATGATGCGTGCGGCAGCTACCTAGGGCACCCTAGGGTAGGTGTCTCCAGGACATATCATTTTTTGAAAGCGCCTCCACTATATATCGGCTTCTCCCTCGTCCTCTTGAAGAAAACCGATTATGCGTGCGGCGGTAGGGTTTGTAGGAGTACTACTACGGCGTGCAGGGCCATGTCATAGTAAACGGGAGAGGGATTGAGTTCGAGTTGACGCCTTAAATATGTGTGGGCCACTTGGTTTTATGGGAACGAGGCAGCATTTTGGGTTCGGGGACCAGTGGAGATATAATACGTACAAAAAATTGTGGACGTAGGTTCGACTGAAAGGAAATGATGCATGGGCCCTGCATTTTGATATGCCTGGGGCCGCGTGAAATTTTCTACTCTACTCAAAACTAGTAAGGTACACATGCATTGAATGCATGAGATTTTGAAACCAAATTATGAATAAATAAACACTATAGCATGTAAAGCTTTGAGTCATGTATGCATGATGTAGATGTTTGTTTAGTTCTTATAGTTCATCTCATTCAAAATCAATTAGTTTTATAAAAATGTTAAGATTCATGGGGTTGTGCATTGTAAAGCATAAAGTAAAAAACAAATAATGGCCATTCATTTAGAAAAAAAAAATTCAATTATGATACGGAAGATTCTAGAACAAAGGAGAAGTGCTTGTGTTTTTAGGTTTGTGCATTATGCTTAAGTTCAACCATGGAGTATTCTAAATTGCACATGTGGCAGATCTGGTGGAATGTTGATGATATCCAACGTCCAGTAGTGCTCGGATTTGCCACCTCTGCACTGTCAGATTAGCTTAATCCAGCGACCATCTTTCAAAGTTATTCGCACACTATATAGTTCTTGTGCCATAGTTGCATGTCTTGGAAAAAAGCTACTAGTGGGTTGTACTAGCTATTTAGGAATAGAAGATGTATACATGGAAGTTGTAGGTAAAGAGATGACATGGAGTATCTCAATTCCTATGAGTAGGGATTGGAAAAGAGATGTCATTTGGTTCGCATCATAGAACTTTTCTATTGAATCTAGAGATGACATGTATCTCAATTCCTATGAGCAGGGATTAGAAAAGGGATGTAATTTGGTTCATATCATAGGAACTTTTCTATTGAATATACGCTAATGTTTATTAGCCTTTGAAATTATGGGAGTATAGGAATCCATTCATATGAACCAAGTGGCTCTAAAGCTATAGAAATGTATCATGTTTATTTCCTTTGAAATGTGGAGTATATGAATCTATTCCTATGAACCAATTGGCTCTAAAGGAAAAACCTATAAAAATAATATCATATAGAGTTCCTATGATATTCCTCCACACCAAAGGATGGTTGAAATTGCTGCAGGTGATACAATGGTCTTTCTTTGTAGACTCCTCCCCCATCTTTATAGTTAGCTGTCGAAGATGAATGAAATGATATATGCAGGGTATTCTACATGTGCAATTTGGTACACGAAAACTCGGTAAAAAGTTTGGGAGGTTCAAACTTTCAATAAAGCTATATGCATTGCATTTTGGAACGGAGGGAGCATACGGCAGTTGCTAACACTCACGTGGAAGATTTGTGTGTAGGAGGAGTGGCTGTTCTGTTAAATGACATGGCAAAACTGACACTGTCGGATGCCGATCTAGCGGTTCTTACGGCGTTTGTCAGGAAAAGGCTTGTGGCGAACATTTGTCGAATAATGATTTACGGACACATGCATTGCATTGATACGTGCCCCCCTCTCTCACGACACGCACCCTCACGAGTCACGACTCTCCCGAGTCCTCTCGCACCCACCGTCTATATGCAGGTAGACGTCACACACATATGTGCTCTTCACACACTACCCTCAGAACTTCTAAAAAACAAAAGATGTCCCACACATTTTATTTTAGCTCACACGTCACACACTTATACTATTACTCTTGTGGCGAACGTTCTTTGGGCATAGTATATTATACTCTCATGAAGAGAAGTGGTGCACGCACGCACTAGTTCTCTCACACCCACTCGCGGGTACACGTAGGGGTGCATTTTTTGAAGCTGGTACAACAAAATCACTCCACTATATATATAAGCAGGAGCTTTAGCACTTGCTTTACTAGGGTTCCTCTCGTTCACTCTCTCATGCTCTCCAGATCTAAGCAAGACATAGGTGGCCACACTCTCTCTCAGCTCACGGCTGGTCACAAATCCGGCCGGACAACCTCGACCGGGGCAGGGGTGTAGGTGCATCGTTCATGCTGTCGTCGGCGGTGAGGGAGGAGACCAACGGCTGCCCGCGCGTCCCGATCGGCGGTCGTGTCGTTCTATCCGAGAGAGCACCGGCTCGGGAGGGCCTCCGACCCCTTCTTCCTCCCTGTGGTATTGTGGCCAAGATGTGGCCTCCCGACACCGTCTTTGCCACATGCCGACGACCCTCAGGTATATATTCCTTCGAAACCTGCCTTGCTCTACTGCCCCAGCTCCCACTTGGCTTCGTGTGGATCTTTTTCTACTTCTGTCCGTTGTTCCAAAGCCACCTAGACTTTTACTATTATTAGAGGTAAAGCTAGTTCATACAGTCGACTCTAAGAGTTGGTTCAAACAGGGAAGAAAGTGGGAAAGCTGTAGCATGAATCTAGGACTTGGTTCTAAGAGGAAACGGGGGAAAGTAGTGGATACTCGCTACCCAACCGGTCTCTTGGTTGAAAAGACCAAGAAAGCATGGTGGATGGCGAAGGGTGGGGGGAAGTGGACCTATCTCTTGGTTGAAAAAGGAAAGAAAGCGACGGGTGTTGGGGGACAACGCAAATGAGAATGAGTAGGTCTAGATTTGCTGTGCTCACATAGGAAAATGTCGCCCCGGAGATAAAAATGGGACAAATGAAGACATGCTGCCTGAGTGTTTGCCGCTCTCGGCAACCACATCTGCCTCACCACTTTATGCCCCTGCTATCCGTACGCCCATATCGCTACCGTTAATGTAAAATCACATGAAGCATTAAGCAATGCCACCTAATGTCACTATAAGTAATGGTATAGTGCCGTCGATAAATTGAAGCGATGCCACCACCATTTTATGAAGTGCTTCCGTCTTGCTTTATTTCCCATGAATTGTGTTTTTGTAGTTACACTTAAATCTCGCACCGCTAACATTGCTTCATCCCACTGGAACTGCACAAATTTGATTGCACATTTACTGACCATGTGCTACTCTCATGACAGTAATACCAATGCTATTATTCTGCATGTTAATCTAGTGGCAGTGTTGACGTGATGTGATGCTACTTACTTAAGGACACTTTCATATTGTCAATCTAGTGCCAATTATAACACAATAGATGCTTCTGTTAATCATACGCCACTGTAAATATCTGTCACTGTTTAAACAACCATATTTCTTATTTGCGCAACCAGGGATGTCTGTCTCCATATCATTTCGGGATGTCTATCTCTGTATCATTTCTATTCGCACAATCAAAAGCACACACCTTAGTTTTAGTAGAACTGCACAAAATGAGATGGCTATCCCTTGTTGCCGTCGTCTAACCACCCGTCTTCCAGGTATTCCTACATTGGTAGTTACTAGGTAGAATGACCAATGCAATATAAAAGAAGTTGATTCCTACATTTTACTTCCTGATTTCAATGTAGGGACGAGCGAAAACAACTGCATCCTAGTCCGGAATGCACTTTCTGCCAGTTCGTCCATGGACGGAGGACTAGCTGGCACGGCTGCACGGCGGTTTTTTGGACTGGTGTGTGGACAAGAGGCATTGTCGTCTGCTTATTTCTGCAAATAGCGGTGCTTAAATTTGGTGGAATGCACAAGAATTTCACCTGGTCAGTACACTATATGGTTCAGTTCAGCATTCCAACTGAGAACACAATTATAATTGATTATTCTGGAATGAGAGAACCTAACCCTGGATCGTGGCAACAAGAAAAAACCAGAGTGAACTCCAGGAAATTTAAGCCTGCCGGGAGGCCCTTTGCTCAGAGAAGCCTTGCTTGTTTTTTCCTAATTTGTAAACCTTCTCACAACTTTTTCTTTTGCTGTGAACTAGTATATGTTTGTTATATTCTATGAATCATTGAGATGTATAAAATTGCTTAACTTATGCTTTTCAAGTTTTTTATGAAGCCGAGTTTAATGTGAGTGTTCCACATGAACGCTGGACTAGCGTGTGAACGTTTGGAATTTACATTGTGGCCTCGGTTAACTGCATGAACCACTGTAACAAGATACATAGTTGCTTATATGTCAGACAGCAAATTGTTGATTGTTAGCTGGTCGATAGCCTAGTGTTGAAGCGAGCTGAGCCAATGTGCCATGTTTTGCACAACTTCTTACAAGTGGGGTAGCACCAATAGTGTTTACAAGTACTTATGTATACGCCGGCGCACAGTTCTCGAACGAGTACTCTATTTCATCAAAACACACACTTCTCGTATGATAAACAGTGACAACTTATGTCTTACCATGCCATATTCATGAAAAAACTAGTGAGGACGCATCTGTTTCGGCAACAATTACAATGGTTCTCACATGATTCACGGGCACACAAAAGTAGCAGCAGTTCCCATAGACGGATTCAAATAGAGTACTAGCCTCAGAGGGCTCGATAACAGGCAAGGTTCAGATAATTAGAGACAATCCAAACTACTATTAAACACTAGCTGGGGCAACTATTTCATGCCTCGATCTAATATGGGCTGGACACAAGACTGACCTTGCCATGAACATCACCGAGGACGTCCGGCAGCAGCTCAATCCTGTGAACCTTCATGAAGACAACCTTGTGGCCTTGCCACTCATAAATTTGTTTGTGGAGGCATGCCACGTCATCTTCCTGCGTAAGCTTGACAAGAACAGTATGCCTCACAAACGAAGGAGTAGCTTTGAACTTCTTGTGCTTTAGTACACACTGGACAACACGCCTGACAACAGTGAGGCTGGAATACAACTCTTCATTGGTATAAGCGCAAATGGCTTCCAGGATCCAACAGCCTAAAAACTATGTTTTCCTAGTGCGTATATTCAGGTCATCTGCCTCATAGTGAGTGACATGTACAACCACACAATCCTTGTCTGCATAGGGCTCTAATTAAAACAGAAACAAATTCTTGATTACTTTCCATTATAAGAAACACAAGTTATTTAAACCACTATGTATAGCCTGGCATCGAAGCTAATAAAATTTTGCATTATTCATCACCACATACTTATATGAAAAACCACAATCGAGATCGGCAAAGAAGAAAATCACCTTGGGCAGCTCAATGGGGGGGGACACATCCTTAAACGGGGAAAACTGTTCCTGCAGTGCCATAGGAGCTGTAACCTCAAACGGGGCGTTGACCACTCAGTAGTGGCCGTGAGCGTACCTGGGGTCGGCTCGGTGGCTGCCTCCATCTTCTTGGAGCTCTCTGTCTTGTGGGGAGCAGCCTCCCGCGTTTGCTCCAATATCGGCGAATCTTTGCCTGGTTCTCCTTGGTTCATCATGAAACTGACAAATACTAGGAGACCACTGAAAGGAAAACACACTCGCAATGACTATGAAACAAAAAAGAGAGTGAGGATCGGTTACTGCTTTGCAAACGTTCTTTTTTTTCTCTGAACAAAAATATACCAACATCACGGATCCGCTTACCTTCCCTTCATTGGGAGAGAAGAACAGTGGCAGGTGCGAGTGTTGCCTTTCTTGAAGACGGTGAGGGAGAAGGGGATTCAGCGAAGAGTGAAATGATGGTTGCTTCATCCGTCAAACTTAGACTGCGGGGAGGTGGGGGTTTTGTGATACGACGGCTCGTTACTGCCGCGCTACGACCAGGGTGACTCTCCGCCTGCATACTACCTTCTAATTTGGTGGATGGCATTTGGGCCCACGCGCTACATGGCCCACATGTCGGTGAACAAAAGTATAGCGGCATTCAGTAGAGGGAGACGTTTCGATGACCTAGGAGGAGCTAGAAGCGGTATTGTATCCACTGTACTAGTAGTAATTGTTTTTCTAGGTAGCTGTAGAGTGTCTCCACTTTACTAGTAGTAATTGTTTCTTTGGCCCAAGACAAAACAGCCCATCCACCCTAGTAAATAGTAAAATCAATTCAAAAGTCCATATATTTACTGAATGAGAGGCGCTACCCACACCCAGCACACCGCCCCCCCCAAAACCTGGGTGTTCTTCTTCCTCCTCACTCCCACCCACCTCACGTCAGTTCGCTCCACTCGTAACCCCAAATTCGTCACCTCACTCCTATAGAAAACCCCAGCTCCCCTTCTTCCACACTACTACAGAAAAACCCCAACTCCCCTTCTTCTTCACTAGCAATACAACTAGGCTCGTCATTCGTTACTCTGCTCAAATCCGTGAATGCGACACCCTCGAGGAAAATGGAGTTGGCTGACCCCAACGCCAAGAAGATGAGGCTCCCGCCAGCGGCGACGTCTGTTGTAGATCCCGCACCCGGCAGCGCGGGGAGAAGCGGCGACCCCGGCCCCGCCGGATCCCAGGAACCCGTAGAATCTTGGGTGGACCGCATCAGCGATCTCCCGGACGCCGTCCTTGGGGAGATCATCTCGCTTCTCCCCACCAAGGATTGCTGCCGCACCCAAGTCCTCTCAATTCGATGGCTCCCTCTATGGCGCGCCGTGCCCCTTAATCTCGACTGTCATCATCTATCTCTCTTCAATGATTTTGAAATCCCCGGAGCCATCATCTCCTCCCACCAGGGCTCCGTTCAAAGCCTCTGCATCCCGTCATGCTACCTAAGCAAGCATACCATGCCCTACACGGTGGACGCCTGGCTGAAATCCCCTGAATTCATAGAACTAGAACTGCTTGAGTTCTACTATTCCCTTGGAAATCACCTACCAGATACCGAACGCCATCTACCTGTGCCCTCAGCACCGATGTCCATCTCTCGGTTTTCCTCCTCTCTCCACACCGCCACCTTTACGCTGTGCGACCTACCAGACAATTTGGTACTAAACCTTCGACTCCCATTTCTCAAGAAACTTTCACTTGTGCGGGTTCGTATATCGGAGGCCTCATTGCACATCATCATCCACTCCAGTTGCCCTGCCCTGGAGTGCTTGGTGCTTGTTTTCACGGTTAGAATCGGTCGTCTCCAAATAAAGTCGCCTAACCTTGTAAGAATTGGAATTTCTTTTGACGGAAGGCAGCTCATCATCCAAGATGCCCCTTCACTTCAAAGGTTGATCCTTGATTTTAGTTATTCACCGTTGCAAATAACTGTCCTCTATGTGCCTAAACTGGAGACCTTGGGTGTAATACATGATCTCTGTGCTCATTTCAATATGGTGTTTGGCTCCACAGTTCTTCAGGTGCTTTATATTATCATGTACACTTGTAACCATAAGCTGCATTTTAAATTTCTGCGCATAAGTTATATGTCATCTTGGAGTACACATTTTGTACTAATATTATGTTCTATGCTCAGTGAAGAGTTTCTCCAAGGATGGCCTATCAATGGTGCTGGATTCTGTCAAGATCTTATATATCCAAAGGAATAGTTTTGATCTGAAGAAGATTATTGGCTTGCTGCAATGCTTCCCATGTCTGGAGAAGTTTTATATAAAGGTGATAATTTCACGCACATTGGAATCCCGCATATAGTGTACTAGAATTAACCGTTCAGCTGTTGCTCTTATGACACTCCTTTTTTAGACCTTAACCATTTTCAATCTTCATGTCTATTTAGGCAACAGGACGGGGTAAGAAAGTTATAACCAATCAGTGGATTCGTAAGCATCAGGATTTTCTCACTTCTCATGAGATTCGATTGAAGACAATAACACTAGAACGATATGTAGCCAACCGTGAAAACACTAGATTTGTCACATTCTTCCTGCTGAATGCGAGGTTATTATTGTCCATCAGGCTTAAGTTTATCAGCAGCATGGTTTTGACAGATGTGTATGTGGAAGAGCAAAAAAAGGAGTTTCAGGTGGGCAAAAGAGCTTCTGAACGTGTCGGGCTTCTATTTACAACATATTGTGGTCATAATCCAGTAAATTTTACGACCCATGATGTTCATTCTACGGACCTGACCGATCCATTTGACTGTGACTACCGAAAACAGTGCTGGAGTTAGATGTTATCGCCCTTTTCAACCTGGGTTTTTTTGTAAACCTGATGAACAATTAACCCTGGTGCTTTTGTACAGTTTGTAAGCTAGAGTTAGATGTTCTTACCCTTTTCAACTCGGCTGTGACTGTCATATTTTCTTTGAAGCAAGGCAAATGGCTTGCCATTCATTTAATTTAGAGTGAAATATTGTAACAACTAACAAATCCCAACCAAGGGAAATAACATCACTCTCACCGGCTGCTTGAGCTCACTATGCATTACAGAAGCCAAGTGATTAGCCCCCACCAGCACCCACAAAGTTATTTCGAACTAGCACATCAAATGGGATATAAATGTTCATAGGAAAGGCTGCATGACCAAGACAGATTTGGATTCTGACATTTGGGACCTGTGAGGAAATAGCCTATCCAAGGTGGTGTCGACTTACTAGCCAGTCAACAAACGATTCTGCCTACCAGCCGTTGGATTGACATCCAACATATGTCGTGTATCTTCTATCTCTTGTCTTCTTCTTCCTCCAGCCACCCAAACCAAACCACCCCGTTGGCTCCGCCTACTCCCGCCTCCCATGGCTGGCTGCTTCTCCGCCGCCCTATCGTACCTACCCTCCAACGTTGGCCAGTCCCTCCCTCTATTCCCCCACACATCTTGTTATTCTCTGGCAACGTCAGCCCCAACACACACCCGCACCCGAACCATTCAACCCTCGTACTCCCCTCTACCTGCGGCTGGACCGGCGCATCTTCCACGGCTCCTGTTTGTTCCGTCCGAGGCCTCGCCGTCGTCCTCCGCCTTGCGGCCTTGGTTCACTCGCCGTGCGCGGTGCACCGCCCTCTTGCATTGTCAACGTCGTCAACAACCGAGAGGAACAAGGAGATGACTGTACGTGGAGAGGATGACAGTAGGGACCCACCAGCGTCATGGCAGTACGCAAGAAAGTGCCTCTATATTACAAGCCCAAAAATATGGTTCCTCCTAGTGGTTGGACATCTGGGGCTCACGCCATTGTCAATGTAGTCAATAAACGAGAGAATTACACTACGAGCGGCTGACACCAGGGACCCAGCAGGTCGCACAGTTTTTTTAGGAACAAGAAGTTGTTATTTATACTAGTTTTAGCGACAGATCATGGTACCAACAGGGCTGTGCGGGGGCTGTGGCCCGTCTAGCCAAGGTTTTATTTATGTTTACCACATCATGAGCCCAGTTGTGTTTTTCTTGCTGAAAATGGCTAGCCCTGTTCTATTTTTTAAAGAAATACCCAAACGAGGCCTACTTGCTTTATCAGCCCTGCTGGGCTGCAAATCTTTGAAGATGAGGAGAGTTTCATTCGGTTTGCCCAGAAATGGGTTGTGCATTTTTAAAACACATCAAACGGGGAATTAGTTTCAATTTTTTTTCATTACAAGATTTTAAATTCCATTAATTTTTATGCGTGGACAATTATTTAGATTTTATATTTCTATAAATTATTTTTCAAAATAGTTTGAATGTGAATCGATATTTTGGGATTAAAAACAGTTGACTGCACCGAAATATGCAAAATTCCGTACACTTTTTAACCGTGGCCACAATATGGGGTGTAATACTAACAAAAAGAAGATGGGATCCAAAAAAATTCTGAAAAATTAGCAAATGGGCTGTACATTATTATAAATAATGCACACGAGAGTAGTGACTGTTGGATGTCCATCCAACGGCTGTCGTGCTTCTTCAATATCTGCTCTTCTTGCTCTAGCCGCTCAAACAAGCACCGGCGGGACTGCCTGGTCCCTCCTCCCGCGGCCAGTTATGCTTTCGCGCAGGCCTCACCTCCCCACCGTACTCCCATCGCTGGCCTAGCCATCCCTCTACTCACCCACACCTGCTGTTATTCTCCGGGGACGGTAGACGAACCAGTAAACCCTCGTACTCCTCCGCGTGGGAAACAACTGCCGAGTCTTCCCTGGCTCCGTGTCGTTCCCTTCCTAGGCCTCGCCGTCGTCCACCGCCCTGGTGCTCTCGGCGCAGCCTGGTCAACGTGGTCAATGACCGACATGCATCTGAAGTGGACTGTACGTGGAGAGGCCGACAGCTGGGTCCACGGCCGCACGCAAGGAAATGCCTCCTTATTACGCGCAAAATAATGATTCCTCCACCTGATATCTGGGACCCACCGAATGGGCCTCCGCATTTCACGAAAAAAGTTACCGCCGCTGACAGCTCAGACCCACCAGCTATATCTTCGCACGCAAGGAAGTGCCTCCTTATTACGCACAAAAAATGAAGACCCCCCTGCTAGTGGGTAGATGACTTGTGGGCCTACTAAGTTGACGGGAACGTAGGGCTTTGTCAGCTTTTTCAATATGAATGATTCTAGCTCTAGTGACTGTACGATGTCCATCCAACAGCCATAGTGCTTCTTAAACCTCTGGTCTTCTTGCTCCAGCAGCCCAAAGGAACGCCAGTCGTGCCGCCTGCTCCTGCCTCCCGTGGCCAGCTGTGTTGCCGCGGAGGCCTCACCGCCCCCATACTACTCCCATCGCTGGCCAGGCCATCCCTCCACTCACCCACACCCCTGTTATTCTGCGGTGACGGCAGCCTCACACCGCAGCCGAACCAGTGAACCAGTGAACCCTTGTACTCCTCTCCGCGTGGGCATCCACTCCCGCGTCTTCCATGGCTCCGCATCGTCCCGTTCCTAGGCCTCGCCGTCGTCCACCGCCTTGGTGCTCTCGGCGCGGCGTGGTCAATGTGGTCAACGACCAACTTCCATCGGAAGAGCATTGTACGTGGAGAGGCTGACAGCTAGGTCCAAGGCTGCAGCTGGGTCCATGGCCACAACCCAGTTTTTTTGTTATTTTCCAAGTAAGTCGCTTTGTCAGGCCTGTTGGGCTGCAAATCTTTCAAGATGAGGAGAGCTTCATTCGGATGGCCGAGAAAATGGCCTATCAGTAATAAGAAATGGGCTGTACATTTTTAAAACACATCAAACCGGCAATTAGTTTCAAAAAAAATTCATTTCGAGATTTTGAATTGCATTGATTTTTATGCATGAACAATTTGTTGGATTTTATATTGATATACGTTTATTTTTAAAATCATTTTGAATGTGACTCAAAATTTCGGGATTAAAAACAGTTCAGACCGCACCGAAATATGCAAAATTTCGTATATTTTTTAACCATGGCCACAATATGGGCTGTAATGCTAACAAAAAGAATATGGGCTCCAAGAAAACCTTAAGAATTAGCAAATAGGCTGTAAATTATTAGAAATAATGGCAGATGGGTTGTTTGCTGTTTTCCACAGATTTGAGGTTTTCCTAAAATAAAGGTTGACGCACAAGCAGTGACTGTTGGATGTCCATCCAACGGCCGTCGTGCTTCTTCAATCTCTGCTCTTCCTGCTCCAGCCGCTCAAACAAGCGCCGGCAGGACTGCCTGCTCCCTCCTCCCCGCGGCCGACTGTGCTGCCGCGCAGGCCTCACCGCCCCACCATACTCCCATCGCTGGCCTAGCCATCCCTCTACGCACCCACACCTGTAGTTATTCTCCAGCGACGGCAGACGAACCAGTAAACCCTCGTACCGTTATACTCCCCTCCGCGTGGGAAAGAATTGTCGAGTCTTCCCTGGCTCCGTGTCGTTCCCTTCCTAATCCCCGCTGTCGTCCACCGCCCTGGTGCTCTCAGCGTGGCCTGGTCAACGTGGTCAACGACCGACATGCATCTGAAGTGGATTGTACGTGGAGAGGCTGACAGCTGGGTCCACGGCTGCACGCAAGGAAATGCCTCCTTATTACGCGCAAAATAATGATTTCTCCACCTGACATCTGGGAACCACCGAAAGGGCCTCTGTATTTCGCAAAAAAAATGTTACCACCGCTGACAGCTCGGACCCACCAGCTATATCTTCGCACGCAAGGAAGTGCCTCCTTATTACGCCCAAAAAATGAATACTCCCCTGCTAGCTGGGACCCAGTATAGTGGCAGGCTGACTTGTGGGCCTACTAAGTTGACGGGGACGGAGGGCTTTGTCAACTTAGTCAATATGCGCGATTCTAGCTCCAGTGACCGTACGATGTCCATCCAACGGTCGTAGTGCTTCTTCAACCTCTGGTCTTCTTGCTCCAGCCGCCCAAACCAGCGCCGGTCGTGCCTCGTGCTCCTGCCTCCCGTGGCCGGCTGCGATGAGGCGGAGGCCTCACCGCCCCATACTACTCCCATCGTTGGCCAGGCCATCCCTGTACTCACCCACACCCCCTGTTATTCTGCGCCGATGACAGCCTCACACCGCAGCGAACTAGTGAACCCTCATACTCCTCTATGCGTGGGCATCCACTGCCATGTCTTCCCCGGCTCCGCGTCGTCCCCTTCCTAGGCCTCGCCGTCGTCCACCGCACTGGTGCTCTCGGCGCGGCGGTTAACGTGGTCAAGGAACGGCTTCCATCGGACATGGACTGTACGTGGAGAGGCTGACAGCTGGGTCCACGGCCGCAGCAAGGAAGTGCCTCCTTATTACGCGGAGAATAATGATTCCTCCACCTGACAGCAGGGACCCACCGGACGGGCACCGTATTTTGCGAAAAAAGTTCCCCCTGACTACTGGGACCCACTGGACGGGGCATCGTATTTCGTGAAAAAAACGTTGCCCCCGCTGTCAGCTCAAACCCACCGGAAGTGCCTCCGTCTTACGCAGAAAAAATGAATACTCCCCTGCTAGCTGGGACCCACCTTGGTGGGAGGCTGACTTGTGGGCCTACTAAATTGACGGGGACGGAGGGCTTTGTCAACTTAGTCAATATGAACGATTCTAGCTCCAGTGACCGTACGATGTCCATCCAATGGCCGTTGTGCTTCTTCAACCTCTGGTCTTCCTGCTCCAACCGCCCAAACCAGCGTCAGTCGTGCCGCGTGCTCCTGCCTCTCGTGGCCGGCTGTGATGCCGCGGAGGCATCACCGCCCCCTAGTACTCCCACTGCTGGCCAGGCCATCCCTCTACTCACCCACACCCCCTGTTATTCTGCGGCGACGACAGCCTCACACCGCAGCCGAACCAGTGAACCCTCATACTCCTCTACATGTGGGCATCCATTGCCGCGTCTTCCCCGGCTCCGCGTCATCCCCTTCCTAGGCCTCGCTTTCGTCCACCGCCCTGGTGCTCTCGGTGTGGCATGGTCAACATGGTCAAGGAACGGCTTCCATCGGACATGGATTGTACGTGGAGAGGCTGACAGCTGGGTCCACGGCCGCAGCAAGGAAGTGCCTCCTTATTACTTGGAAAATAATGATTCCTCCACTTGACAGCAGGGACCCACCGGACGGGCAACCGTTTTTCATGAAAAAAACATTTCCCCCCTGACTGCTGGGACCTACCAGCTACATCTTTGCATGCAAGGAAGTGCGTCCGGGCAAAAAAACGATTCCCCCCCTGACTGCTAGGACCCACTAGCTCCATCTTCGCACGCAAGGAAGTGCGTGACAGTCGGGACCCACCTGGTCGAAGCGTACGTAGCGTTGTCATTCTGGTCGTGAACGTGTACGTACATACTGGTCGATGTAGAGGCGCGCACGTGTCATAGTAGGGGCGCACACGTAGCATGTACATGTACGTACAGCGGCTAGTGTGCAAGAAAGAAAATACGGCCACGTACGTACATACAGGCGGGGTCTCGAATGCCTACTCGCACATACGTACGGCCAGGGCTCGTGTACATGGCTGGGTTGGAATGGAGAAACTACGTCGTCGTCGTGTTCATGGGGAGGCAATGAATTGCGTCCTGTTCATCGGGAGGCAACGGAACGCGTGGGAGCCAACCGGCATGGACCGAACAACCGATGGAAACGAGGCCTGGCATACCGCAGAACGGAGGAAACGGCCTTGTGTTCGACCGGCCACGTTCAAAATGGGATGTTGTTCATCGGGAGGGGTCTGGTGATACGTCTCCAACGTATCTATAAATTTTTATTGTTCCATGCTATTATATTATCAACCTTCGATGTTTTATATGCATTTATATGCTATTTTATATGATTTTTGGGACTAACCTATTAACCCAGAGCCCCGTGCCAGTTTCTGTTTTTTTCCTTGTTTTAGAGTATCGCAGAAAAGAAAAATCAAACGGAGTCCAATTGACCTGAAACTTCATGGAACTTATTTTTGGAAGGAAAGCAACTTGATAGACTTGGAGTGCACATGAGGAAAGAAATGAGGGAGCCACGAGGTAGGGGAGCGCGCCCTCCACCCTCGTGGGCCCCTCGTGGCTCCCCTGACGTACCTCTTCCTCCTATATAGACCCGTATACCCTGAAACGACCGGGGAGTACAATAGATAGGGAGTTCCGCTGCAAGAAGCCTTCGTAGCCACCGAAAGCCAATCTAGACCCGTAGCCTCCGTAGCCGAAGGGGGGAATCCCTCTCCGGTGGCCATCTTCATTATCTCGGTGCTCTCCATGATGAGGAGGGAGTAGTTCTCCCTCGGGGCTGAGGGTATGTATCAGTAGCTATGTGTTTGATCTCTCTCACTCGTGTTCTTGAGGCGATACAATCTTGATGTATCGCGAGCTTTGCTATTATAGTTGGATCCTATGATGTTTTATCCCCCCTCTACTCTCTTGCAATGGATTGAGTTTCCCCTTTGAAGTTATCTTATCGGATTGAGTCTTTAAAGATTTGAGAACACTTGATGTATGTCTTGTCATGCGTATCTGTGGTGACAATGGGATACCATGTGATTCACTTGATGTATGTTTTGGTGATCAACTTGCGGGTTCCTCCCATGAACCTATGCATAGGGGTTGGCACACATTTTCGTCATGATTCTCCGGTAGAAACTTTGGGGTACTCTTTGAGGTTCTATGTGTTGGTTGAATTGATGAATCTGAGATTGTGTGATGCATATCGTATAATCATACCCACGGATACTTGAGGTGACATTGGAGTATCTAGGTGACATTAGGGTTTTGGTTGATTTGTGTCTTAAGGTGTTATTCTAGTACGAACTCTAGGGCTGTTTGTGACACTTATAGGAATAGCCCAATGGATTGATTGGAAAGAATAACTTTGAGGTGGTTTCATACCCTACCATAATCTCTTCGTTTGTGTAGTGACCAGACCTCAGACGGTCCAATCTCTGTGCTCCGGTGTCATCCCTGGATCAGTAATGCTGACACCACACAGTACTTGAAGGATTTATAACAGAGTAGCAATCACACACTTATTACATCGAGTATCTCAAAAGAGAACTTATTACAATAAATATGGCTTAAGGCCATCTAATAACGATTACAGGGGAAGGCTTGGAAGATAAGTGAGTCCATCAACTCCAACGGCATCACTGAGTATAGAACCACGACCTAAAACTCCTTAGTCATCGTCTGAAAAGTCTACAACATTAACGTTGCAGCCCGAAACGGGTCAGCACATGGAATATGCTGGCAAGGTAACACATAGAGAATAATGGAATGAAACATCTATTCTATATGCATATTTGGCTGGTGGAAGGCTCTATGGTTACAGTTTTGCGTAAAGCCAATTTTTCCCTACTGCAAAGAAATAAATTTATTTAACTATTAGGGTGGTTGTTAAACATTGAGAATGGTTGACAGCATTCTCAATCCCAATTAAGCATCATCATTAAACAAACCCATCAAAATTAATTTTATAGTAACATGTTGAGATTCACATGATAATCCAGGTACTAGATACTCAAGATGTCCATAACCGGGGACACGGCTAACCATGATTAGTTTATACACTCTGCAGAGGTTTGCGCACTTTTCCCCA
Organism: Triticum urartu; assembly: GCF_003073215.2. NCBI lineage: Eukaryota > Viridiplantae > Streptophyta > Magnoliopsida > Poales > Poaceae > Triticum > Triticum urartu. Next base: position 157,005,357 of record NC_053024.1, read on the forward strand.
CAAGTCTCGATCTCCTCTGTTGGATTTCTCACACTACACGGTGTTTGAGAAACGTTTGACCGAGACATAGTCTTTCAGAAGCGCTAGCACCTTACGATGGGTAGACAGTAACACCTACATCCCCTACATCTGCTAGTCTACCACTGTAAGAGTTCGCAGGACTTAGTCAACTATGCTAGAGCCCATAATAGCTTGTGGCTGCACACGGAAGTTACTAGCATGAACAATCTCATGATCCCTTTTAGCCTGGGTGGCGGTCCGAAAAAAAGGCAATCCTGGAATACCCAGGTACCTCAATCCACCCAGACGTGTGTTTAAGTTGCCACCTTAAATAAACCATTAATTAACAATCTCATATCTGTCATGGGTACACTCACCCAATCCACGTCTACTAGCATATCATGGCATAATAAGCAAACGTAGAAGTAACTCCCAAAGGTTTGATAATAAACAGGTAATAGGTACTACCTCACTACTTCCCAAACCCACAATTTTAATTAGATCCTAATCATGCAATGTGTGAGGATTGTTCTAATGCAATAAAACTGGGTAGTAGGAGGTATGATCAAAGTGTTACTTGCCTTGCTGATGATCCGCGAAACCTAGCGATTCGAAGTAACAAGCGGCGCACTCTGGGTATTCTATCGCAAATAAACAAGCATACAATAAGTACTCAACTAATACACGGGTAAAAATCAAATAAGAGATCTAACCAGAAAGTTCAACTTAAGAACTCTGGTTGGCAAAAAGAATCAAATCGAACGAAGCAACGAAAGACAAACGGCAAAAGAAATAGGCTTCATTTACTATTCTGGATCTAAGGCAATTTTTATAGTGGCAAAAACTTGTTTGAGTTGGTTAAACGGGAAGAGGGTTTCGAGACGAAACTCCAGGCGCTTGAATCGCCTGATTCTGATAAACGAGCGAAAAGTTAGACTAAAACAAAAACCGGATCAGAGATCGCGATCAGAAAAATTGCGGATTTAATCCGAGAAAAAGAAAAACGACGAACGTTCTTTAAAACGAACGAACGGGCGAACGCTCACTATTTAAATAAACCAGAAAAACCGATCTATTTAAAAAACCGAAACAAAAAAACGAACAAAACCATCAGAAAAACCGAACGGTTTTTCGAAAAAAAAACGGGGCGAAAAAAAACTACCTCCGGCGGTCCGGTGAACGGCGGCGGTGGCGGTCCGGCGGCGGTGGCGGTCCGGCGGCGAGGCGGCGGCGGGGTGGCGCGGCCGGGCGGGGCGGGGCGGGGCGCAACAGCGAGGCGGCGGCGGCGGCAAAGCGCGGCGGCAGTGGCGGCAAAGGCGGCGGCGGCGCGTGGCTAGGGCGGCTAGGGTTTGGGGGGGTCCGGCTGGGCCTCCCCGGCTTATAAAGCCGGACGGGCCTAGTGTCCGGGTCGGACACGGCCCGTAGGTCGGTTGCGTTTTTTTTTAAAATAAAGTTACGCTCAGAAAAAAACAAAAGGAATACTAAACCGACTCCAAAAATCCCGAAATAAATTTTCCCCGGCTTCTAAAATCAAGCCGCACAGGATGAGCATTTATTTGGGGCCTAAATGCAACTTTTAAAAACGCACATTTTTCTTAAATTCAAATAAAATAGCAAATAAAACCAAAATAAAATCTTATTTGATTTTTTTATTAAATCCTCAATCTTTCTTTATTTTGGGAAAGTCATTTTATTCCCTCTCTCATAATTTTTATAATAGAAATAATTGAAGATAAAATAAATAAAATCAAATGATCCTATTTTCAAAATTTGAGACAGCTCAAATATGAAAATAACGAAATCCCCAACTCTCTCCGAGGGTTCTTGAGTTGTGTGAAATTTCTAGGATCAACCAAAATGCAATAAATATGATATGCAATGGTGATCTAGTGTATAACATTCCAAATTGAAAGTTTGGGATGTTACAAACCTACCCCCCTTAAGATGAATCTCGCCCTCGAGATTCGAGTTGGCTAGAAAATAGGTGAGGGTGGTCCTTCAGCAAATCTTCCTCTCGTTCCCAGGTGGCTTCATCCTCCGTGTGGTGGCTCCACTGAACCTTGCAAAACTTGATAACCTTGCTGCGGGTGACTCGACTGGCATACTCTAGAATCTTAACTGGTTTCTCCTCATAGGTCAAATCACTATCCAACTGAGTCGCTTCCAGTGGTACCGTATCTCTCAGCGGTATGTCAGCCATCTCTGCGTGGCTCTTCTTCAACTGGGATACATGGAACACGTCATGAACTCCTGACAATCCTTCGGGCAATTCCAACTTATAGGCAACTTCTCCCATATGCTCCAAAACTTTGTATGGGCCTACAAAACGTGGCGCTAATTTTCCCGTAACTCCAAAGCGCTTAACTCCTCGAAGTGGTGATACTCGAAGATAAACTCGGTCTCCGACTTCGTAAACTGTCTCCTTGCGTTTTGAATCTGCATAACTCTTCTGCCTGGATTGAGATACCTTCAGCCTATCGCGAATTAATTTCACTTTCTGTTCAGATTCCTTTATCAGATCCGGTCCAAACAACTGGTGATCTCCAACTTCATCCCAGGACAATGGGGTCCTGCACCTCCTTCCGTACAAGGCTTCGAAAGGGGCCATCTTCAAACTGGATTGATAGCTGTTGTTGTAAGAGAACTCTGCATACGGCAAATTCTCGTCCCATCTAGATCCGTAATCTAGCGCACAAGCTCTTAGCATATCCTCCAAAATTTGATTGACTCTCTCAGTCTGTCCATCTGTCTGCGGATGAAAAGTTGTGCTAAACTCCAGTCTAGTTCCCAAAGTCTCATGCAACTGATTCCAGAACTTTGAGGTAAACTGGGTTCCTCTCTTTGATACAATGCTCCTTGGAACTCCTTGCAGACATACGATTCTGGTCAGGTATATCTTTGCCAACTTTGCACTGGTATAGATAGTCTTCACTGGAATGAAATGAGCTACCTTTGTCAAACGATCGACTACAACCCATATCGAGTCATAGCCTGAACATGTTCTGGGCAATCCTGTAATAAAATCCATGCCTAGCTTATCCCACTTCCATTCGGGTATCGGCAATGGTTGTAGCAATCCTGCTGGCTTCTGATGCTCTGCCTTCACTCTCTGACATACATCACAAACTGCTACATACTCCGCAATATCCTTCTTCATTCCGGTCCACCAGAAAATATCCTTCAAATCCAAATACATCTTGGTATTTCCTGGGTGAATCGAATACGGTGAATCATGGGCCTCTTGTAAAATTAACTTCCTGATCATCATGTTCATAAAATATGCAAGCGCGTTAGTCAGACCAAATGACATAACGGTATACTCGTACAGCCCATACCTAGTGGTAAAAGCCGTCTTAGGTATATCCTTTTCTCGAATCTTCAACTAGTGGTATCCTGATCACAGATCGATCTTGGAAAATACCTTAGCTCCTTGCAATCGATCAAATAGATCATTGATCATCGGTAGTGGGTACTTGTTCTTGATGGTTACTTCATTCAATCCTCGATAATCAACAACCATCCTTAACGATCCATCCTTCTTTTCTACTAGAAGTACTGGCGATCCCCAAGGCGATGAACTTGGGCGAATATATCCTTTATCCTGTAACTCCTTAATCTGCTTCTTAATTTCTACCAAATCCATTGCAGGCATCCTATATGGTCTCTTTGATACTGGCCCTGTGCCTGGCATGCCTGGCAACTCTTCTGGAAATACATCGGGGAAATCCTTCACTACTGGTACTTCCTCCTACACAACTCCTATTAAACAATTTACTTGAGTCCTCTTCGGCACATGCCGGGATACATACCTGATCCTTCTCCCTTCTAGGGTGGTAAGAAAGATCGACTCTGGCACATTCAATATTCCCTTCATACTTTGACAACCAATCCATGCCTAATATCACATCCAATCCTTGAGATTCCAACACTATTAGGTATGATGGAAATACGTAGTTACCAATCCTTAATGGTAACCGATCACACCATAGACTAGCCACATATTCTGCTCCAGGCGAGGTTACTAACATGAGTGACCTAAGGGCTTGGGTTGGCACTCCGGGTATTCTATCACAAACAAACAAGCATACAATAAGTACTCAACTAATACACGGGTAAAACTCAAATAAGAGATCTAACCAGAAAGTTCAACTTAAGAACACCGGTTGGCAAAAAGAATCAAATCGAACGAAGCAACAAAAGACAAATGGCAAAAGAAACAGGCTTTGTTTACTATTCTGGATCTAAGGCAATTTTTACAGTGGAAAAAACTTGTTTGAGTTGGTTAAACGGGAATAGGGTTTCGAGACGAAACTCCAGGCGCTTGAATCGCCTGATTCCGATAAACGAGCGAAAAGTTAGACTAAAACAAAAATCGGATCAGAGATCGTGATCAGAAAAATCGCGGATTTAATCCGAGAAAAAGAAAAACGATGAACGTTCGTTAAAACGAACGAATGGGCGAACGCTCACTATTTAAATAAACCGTAAAACCGATCTATTTAAAAAAACGAAACTAAAAAAACGAACAAACCGTCGGAAAAACCGAATGGTTTTCTCAAAAAAAAACAGGGCAAAAAGAAAAAAAAACTACCTCCGGCGAACGGCGGCGGTCCGGCGAACGGTGGTGCGGCGGCGAGGCGGCGGCGGGGTGGCGCGGGGCGCGGCGTGGGGCGGCGCGGCGGGGCGGGGCGCAGCGGCAAGGCGGCGGCGGCAAAGGTGGCGGTGGTGGCGGCAAAGGCGGCGGTGCGGGGCTAGGGCGGCTAGGGTTTGGGGGGGGGGTCCGGCTGGGCCTCCCCGGTTTATAAAGCCAGACGGGCCTAGTGTCTGGGTCGAACACGGCCCGTAGGTCGGTTGCGTTTTTTAAAATAAAGTTACGCTCAGAAAAAAACAAAAGGAATACTAAACGGACTCCAAAAATCCCGAAATAAATTTTCCCCGGCTTCTAAAATCAAGCCGCACAGCATGAACATTTATTTGGGGCCTAAATGCAATTTTTGAAAACGTCCATTTTTCTTAAATTCAAATAAAATAGCAAATAAAACCAAAATAAAATCTTATTTGATTTTTTTATTAAATCCTCAATATTTCTTTATTTTGGGAAAGTCATTTTATTCCCTCTCTCATAATTTTTATAATAGAAATAATTAAAGATAAAATAAATAAAATCAAATGATCCTATTTTCAAAATTTGAGACAGCTCAAATATGAAAATAACGAAATCCCCAACTCTCTCCGAGGGTCCTTGAGTTGCGTGAAATTTCTAGGATCAACCAAAATGCAATAAATATGATATGCAATGATGATCTACTGTATAACATTCGAAATTGAAAATTTGGGATGTTACAGTTTGTTCTCCGCTATTAGTGACTCTTTGTTGCATGTTGAGGGATAGTTATATGATCCAATTATGTTATTATTGTTGAGGGAACTTGCACTAGTGAAAGTATGAACCCTAGGCCTTGTTTCAACACATTGCAATACCGTTTACGCTCACTTTTATCATTAGTTACCTTGCTGTTTTTATATTTTCAGATTACAAAAACCTTTATCTACTATCCATATACCCGAATCACTCGGAACAGCAAGGTAACTAATGATAAAAGTGAGCACAAATGGTATTGCAATGATGGGGAACATAGTAATTTCAAAAATTTCCTACGCACACGCAAGATCATGGTGATGCATAGCAACGAGAGGGGAGAGTGTTTTCCACGTACCCTTGTAGACCGAAAGCGGAAGCGTTAGCACAACGTGGTTGATGTAGTCGTACGTCTTCACGATCCGACCAATCAAGTACCGAACGCACGGCACCTCCGAGTTCTGCACACGTTCAACTCGATGAAGTCCCTCGAACTCCGATCCAGCTGAGTGTTGAGGGAGAGTTTCGTCAGCACGACGGCGTGGTGACGATGATGATGTTCTACTGACGCAGGGCTTCGCCTAAGCACCGCTACGATATGACCGAGGTGGATTATGGTGGAGGGGGGCACCGCACACGGCTTAGAGATCAAGAGATCAATTGTTGTCTTTGGGGTGCCCCCTGCCCCCGTATATAAAGGAGTGGAGGAGGGGGAGGGCTGGCCCTCTCTATGGCGCGCCCTAGGGGAGTCCTACTCCCACCGGGAGTAGGATTCCCCCTTTCCTAGTAGAACTAGGAGCCCTTCCAAGTAGTAGGAGTAGGAGGGAAGGAAAGGGAAGGGAAAAGGAGAAGGAAGGAAGGGGGCGCCCCCCTCCCTAGTCCAATTCGGACCAGCCCCTGGGGAGGGGTGCGGCCACCCTTTGAGGCCTTTCTCTACTTTCCCGTATGGCCCATTAAGGCCCAATACGAATTCCCGTAACTCCCCGGTACTCCCGAAAATACCCGAATCACTCGGAACCTTTCCGATGTCTGAATATAGTCGTCCAATATATCGATCTTTACGTCTTGACCATTTCGAGACTCCTCGTCATGTCTCCGATCTCATCCGGGACTCCAAACTCCTTCGGTACATCAAAACACATAAACTCATAATATAACCGTCATCGAACTTTAAGCATGCGGACCCTACGGGTTCGAGAACTATGTAGACATGACCGAGACACTCTCCGGTAAATAACCAATAGCGGAACCTGGATGCTCATATTGGCTCCTACATATTCTATGAAGATCTTTATCGGTCAAACCGCATAACAACATACGTTGTTCCCTTTGTCATCGGTATGTTACTTGCTCGAGATTCGATCGTCGGTATCTCAATACCTAGTTCAATCTCGTTACCGGCAAGTATCTTTACTCGTTCCGTAAGACATCATCCCGCAACTAACTCATCAGTTGCAATGCTTGCAACGCTTATAGTGATGTGCATTACCGAGTGGGCCCAGAGATACCTCTCCGACAATCGGAGTTACAAATCCTAATCTCAAAATACGCCAACCCAACAAGTACCTTCGGAGACACCTGTAGAGCACCTTTATAATCACCCAGTTATGTTGTGACATTTGGTAGCACACAAAGTGTTCCTCCGGTAAACGGGAGTTGCATAATCTCATAGTCATAGGAACATGTATAAGTCATGAAGAAAGCTATAGCAACAAACTAAACGATCAAGTGCTATGCTAACAGAATGGGTCAAGTCAATCACATCATTCTCTAATGATGTGATCCCGTTAATCAAATGACAACTCATGTCTATGGCTAGGAAACTTAACCATCTTTGATTCAACGAGCTAGTCAAGTAGAGGCATACTAGTGACATACTGTTTGTCTATGTATTCACACATGTATTATGTTTCCGGTTAATACAATTCTAGCATGAATAATAAACAATTATCATGATATAAGGAAATAAATAATAACTTTATTATTGCCTCTAGGGCATATTTCCTTCAGTCTCCCACTTGCACTAGAGTCAATAATCTAGTTCACATCGCCATGTGATTTAACATCAATAGTTCACATCACCATGTGATTAACACCCATAGTTCACATCGTCATGTGACCAACACCCAAAGGGTTTACTAGAGTCAATAATCTAGTTCACATCGTTATGTGATTAATACCCAAAGAGTACTAAGGTGTGATCATGTTTTGCTTGTGAGGGAAGTTTAGTCAACGGGTCTGCTACATTCAGATCAGTATGTATTTTGCAAATTTCTATGTCAACAATGCTCTGCACGGAGCTACTCTAGCTAATTGCTCCCACTTCCAATATGTATCCAGATTGAGAGTTTGAGTCATCTGGATCAGTGTCAAAACTTGCATCGACGTAACCCTTTATGATGAACCTTTTGTCACCTCCATAATCGAGAAACATATCCTTATTCCACTAAGGATAATTTTGACCAATGTCCAGTGATCTACTCCTAGATCACTATTGTACTCCCTTGCCAAACTCAGGGCACGGTATACAATAGGTCTGGTACACAGCATGGCATACTTTATAGAACCTATGGCTGAGGCATAGGGAGTGACTTTCATTCTCTCTCTATCTTCTGCAGCGGTCGGGTTTTGAGTCTTACTCAACTTCACACCTTGTAACACAGGCAAGAACTCCTTCTTTGACTGTTCCATTTTGAACTACTTCAAAATCTTGTCAACGTATGTACTCATTGAAAAACTTATCAAGTGTCTTGATCTATCTCTATAGATCTTGATGCTCAGTATGTAAGCAGCTTCACCGAGGTCTTTCTTTGAAAAACTACTTTCAAACATTCCTTTATGCTTTGCAGAATAATTCTACATTATCTCCGATCAACAATATGTCATTCACATATACTTATCAGAAATGTTGTAGTGCTCCCACTCACTTTCTTGTAAATACAGGCTTCACCGCAAGTCTGTATAAAACTATATGCTTTGATCAACTTATCAAAGCGTATATTCCAACTCCGAGATGCTTGCAGCAGTCCATAGATGGATCGCTGGAGCTTGCATATTTTTTTAGTACCTTTAGGATTGACAAAACCTTCTAGTTGCATCATATACAACTCTTCTTTAATAAATCCATCAAGGAATGCAATTTTATTTATCCATTTGCCAGATTTCATAAAATGCGGCAATTGCTAACATGATTTGGATAGACTTAAGGACAGATACGAGTGAGAAACTCTCATCGTAGTCAACACCTTGAACTTGTCGAAAACCTTTTTGCGACAATTCTAGCTTTGTAGATAGTAACACTAATATCAGCGTCCGTCTTCCTCTTGAAGATCCATTTAATCTCAATGGCTCGCCGATCATTGGGCAAGTCAATCAAAGTCCATACTTTGTTCTCATACATGGATCTCATCTCAGATTTCATGGCCTCAAGCCATTTCGCGGAATCTGGGCTCATCATCGCTTCCTCATAGTTCGTAGGCTCGTCATGGTCAAGTAACATGACCTCTAGAATAGGATTACCGTACCACTCTGGTGCGAATCTCACTCTGGTTTACCTATGAGGTTTCGGTAGTAACTTGATCTGAAGTTACATGATCATCATCATTACCTTCCTCACTAATTGGTATAGTAGTCACAGGAACATATTTCTATGATGAACTACTTTCCAATAAGGGAGCAGGTACAGTTACCTCATCAAGTTCTACTTTCCTCCCACTCACTTCTTTCGAGAGAAACTCCTTCTCTAGAAAGGATCCATTCTCAGCAATGAATATCTTGCCTTTGGATGTGTGATAGAAGGTGTACCCAACATTTTCTTTTGGGTATCCTATGAAGACGCACTTCTCCGATTTGGGTTTGAGATTATCAGGTTGAAACTTTTTCACATAAGCAATGCAACCTCAAACTTTAAGAAACGACAGCTTAGGTTTCTTGCCAAACCATAGTTCATAAAGTGTCGTCTCAACGGATTTAGATGGTGCCCTATTTAACGTGAATGTAGTTGTCTCTAATGCATAACCCCAAAATGATAGCGGTAAATCAGTAAGAGACGTCATAGATCGCACCATATCTAATAAAGTACAGTTACGACGTTCAGACACACCATTACACTATGGTGTTCCAGGTGGCGTGAGTAGTGAAACTATTTCACAATGTTTTAACTGAAGGCCAAACTCGTAACTCAAATATTTTCCTTCTGTAATCATATCATAGAAACTTTTCATTTTTGTTACGATGATTCTCCACTTCACTCTGAAATTCTTCGAACTTTTCAAATGTTTCAGATTTGTGTTTCATCAAGTAGATATACTCATATCTGCTCAAATCATCTGTGAAGATCAGAAAATAATGATACCTGCCGTGAGCCTCAATATTCATCGGACCACATACATGAGTATGTATGATTTCCAACAAATCTGTTGCTTGCTCCATTGTTCCGGAGAATGGAGTCTTAGTCATCTTGCCCATGAGGCATGGTTCACAAGCATCAATTGATTCATAATCAAGTGATTCCAAAAGCCCATCAGCATGGATTTTCTTCATGCGTTTTACACCAATATGACCTAAATGGCAGTGCCACAAATAAGTTGCACTATCATTATTAACTTTGCATCTTTTGGTTTCAATATTATGAATATGTGTATCACTACGATCGAGATCCAACGAACCATTTTCATTGGGTGTGTAACCATATAAGGTTTTATTCATGTAAACAGAACAACAATTTATTCTCTTACTTAAATGAATAACAATATTACAATAAACATGATCAAATCATATTCATGCTCAACGCAAACACCAAATGACACTTATTTAGGTTCAACACTAATCCCGAAAGTATAGGGAGTGTGTGATGATGATCATATCAATCTTGGAACCACTTCCAACACACATCGTCACTTCACCCTTAACTAGTCTCTGTTCATTCTGCAACTCCCGTTTCGAGTTACTACTCTTAGCAACTGCACCAGTATCAAATACCGAGGGGTTGCTATGAACACTAGTAAAATACACATCAATAATATGTATATCAAATATACATTTGTTCACTTTGCCATCCTTCTTATCCGCCAAATACTCAGTTTCAGGCTTCGGTCCAGACTTGGGTTTTTCACTTGAGCAGCAACTTGCTTGCCGTTCTTCGTGAAGTTCCCCTTTCTTCACTTCGTCCCTTTACTTGAAACTAGTGGTTTTGTTTACCATCAACACTTGATGCTTTTCTTGATTTCTACCTTCGTCGATTTAAGCATCGCGAAGAGCTTGGGAATCGTTTCCGTTATCCCTTGCATATTATAGTTCATCACGAAGTTCTACTAACTTGGTGATGGTTACTAGAGAATTCTGTCAATCACTATTTTATCTGGAAGATTAACTCCCACTTGATTCAAGCGATTGTAGTACCCAGACAATCTAAGCACATGCTCACTGCTTGAGCTATTCTCCTCCATCTTTTAGCTATAGAACTTGTTGGAGACTACATATCTCCCAACTCGGGTATTTGCTTGAAATATTAACTTCAACTCCTGGAACATCTCATATGTTCCATGATGTTAAAAAAACGCCTTTGAAGTCCCGATTCTAAGCCGTTAAGCATGGTGCACTAAAATATCAAGTAGTCATCATATTGAGCTAGCCAAACGTTCAGAACGTCTGCATCTGTTCCTGCAATAGGTCTGTCACCTAGCGGTGCATCAAGGACATAATTCTTCTGTGCAGCAATGAGGATAATCCTCAGATCACGGATCCAATCCGCATCATTGCTACGATCATTTTTCAACTTAGTTTTTCTCTAGGAACACAATAAACTGGGAGCAACATCGCGAGCTATTGATCTACAACATAGATATGCTAATACTACCATGACTAAGTTCATGATAAATTAAAGTTCAATTAATCATATTACTTAAGAACTCCCACTTAGACAGACATCCCTCTAATCTTCTATGTGATCACGTGATCCATATCAACTAAACCATGTCCGATCATCACGTGAGATGGAGTAGTTTCAATGGTGAACATCACTATGTTGATCATATCTACTATATGATTAATGCTCGACCTTTTGGTCTCCATGTTCCGAGGCCATATCTGTTATATGCTAGGCTCGTCAAGTTTAACCTAGGTATTCCGCGTGTGCAACTGTTTTGCACCCGTTGTATTTGAACGTAGAGCCTATCACACCCGATCATCACGTGGTGTCTCAGCACGAAGAACTTTCGCAACGGTGCATACTCAGGGAGAACACTTATACCTTGATAATTTAGGGAGAGATTATCTTATAAAGCTACCGCCAAACTAAGCAAAATAAGATGAATAAAAGATAAACATCACATGCAATCATAATATGTGACATGATATGGCCATCATCATCTTGTGCCTTTGATCTCCATCTACAAAGCATCGTCATGATCTCCATCGTCACCGGCATGACACCATGATCGCCATCATCTTGATCTATATCAATGTGTCGTCACATGGTTGTCTCGCCAACAATTGCTCTTGCAACTATTGCTATCGCATAGCGATAAAGTAAAGCAATTATTTGGCGCTTGCATCTTATGCAATAGAGAGATAACCATAAGGCTTTTGCCAGTTGCCAATAACTTCAACAAAACATGATCATCTCATACAACAACTTATATCTCATCACGTCTTGACCATATCACATCACAACATGCCCTGCAAAAACAAGTTAGACGTCCTCTACTTTGTTGTTGCAAGTTTTACGTGGCTGTTACGGGCTGAGCAAGAGCCGTTCTTACCTACGCATCAAAACCACAACGATAGTTTGTCAAGTTGGTGATGTTTTAACCTTCGCAAGGACCGGGCGTAGCCACACTCGCTTCAACTAAAGTTGGAGAAACTGACACCCGCTAGTCACCTGTGTGCATAGCACGGCGGTAAAACCAGTCTCGCGTAAGCGTACGCGTAATGTCGGTCCGGGCCGCTTCATCCAACAATACCGCCGAACCAAAGTGTGACATGGTGGTAAGCAGTATGACTTATATCGCCCACAACTCACTTGTGTTCTAGTCGTGCATATTACATCAACGCATAAAACCTGGCTCAGTTGCCACTGTTGGGGAACGTAGTAATTTCAAAAATTTCCTATGCACACGAAAGATCATGGTGATGCATAGCAACGAGAGGGGAGAGTGTTGTCCATGTACCCTCATAGACCGAAAGCGGAAGCGTTAGCACAACGCGGTTGATGTAGTCGTACGTCTTCACGATCCGACCGATCAAGTACCGAACGCACGGCACCTCCGAGTTCTGCACATGTTCAACTCGATGACGTCCCTCGAACTCCGATCCAGCCGAGTGTTGAGGGAGAGTTTCGTCAGCACGACGGCGTGGTGACGATGATGATGTTCTACCGACACAGGGCTTCGCCTAAGCACCGCTACGATATGACCGAGGTGGATTATGGTGGAGGGGGGCACCGCACACGGCTAAGAGATCAAGAGATCAATTGTTGTCTTTGGGGTGCCCCTGCCCCCGTATATAAAGGAGTGGAGGAGGGGGAGGTGTAACACCCCGTTTATAACTTTCCCTATTTGTACTCCAACTCTTGCCGTATCCGGCGTTAAGTTATATTTATTTCCTCGGGTTCGGGTTTTGTCTCCGTGTGTTGTTATCGTTTTCATGCATCTCATATCATGTCATCACGTGCATTGCATTTGCATACGTGCTCGTCTCAGGCATTCAAGCATTTTTCCCGTTGTCTGTTTTGCATTCCGGCGCTTCGTTCTCCTCCGGTGGTCAATTCTAGCCTTCTTTCGTGTGTGGGGATTAAACATTTCCGGATTGGACCGAGACTTGCCAAGCGGCCTTGGTTTACTACCGGTAGACCGCATGTCAAGTTTCGTATCATGTCAAGTTTCGTATCATTTGGACTTCATTTGATACTCTAGTGGATCTAGGCCTCGTGTGTGTTGCAGCCCAACACCCCTCCAATTTGGCCCAAAACCCACCTAACTCTGCTCCATCATCTAGATCGTTCGATCACGATCGCGTGGCCGAAAACCGCACCTCATTTGGACTCTCCTAGCTCCCTCTATGCCTATATATAGACCCCCTCCTTCAATTCGCGGTTCCACTCTTCCCCCTAACCCTAGATCCATCCACCGCCGCCGCCGGACGTGTCCGGGACGGACCGGACGCGTCCGCTCCGCCGCGCCCAGCCTCTCCCGTGCCGCCACGTGGCCACAGCCGCCGTCCCGCCGCCGCGGCCCGCCAGGCCCAGGGAGGGCCCCCGCGGCCCGAGCCGCCGCGCCGCCACCTCCCGGCCCACGGGCCGCCGCCTCCCGGCCGCCGCCCTCGCCGCCGCGCCTCGCGCCTCGGCCGCCGCCTCGGCCGCCGCCCGCCGCGGCCTCGTGCCGCCGCCTCGCCCGCCGCCGCCTCCGGCCGCCGCCGCCACCGCCGGCCCCGGCCCGGCCTCTCCTCTCCACTCCGGCGACGTCGACGAACTCCGGCGTGAACAGTGCCGCGCCGGCCCCTAGATCTGGGGTTGTTTTTTTACAAGTCCCTGATATTCTCAGTCCATATGCACATGTTCGTAGCCCCGTAACTTTGCATCCGTAGCTCCGATTCATGCATATAGCATATCAAAATGTTCATCTCAGAGAGTACATCATTTCATTCCATTGCATCATTTTCATTTGAGCTCATCTTGATGCCCGAAATGCTGTTAGAAGAGGGCTACTTGAGTTAATTGTCAGATCTGCTACTCCGTTTAGCACTTTTGTCATTTTTGCCATGATTAATGTGTGCATGCTATGCCCATGAGTTCTACATATGTTTTGTTAAGGGTTTTGCCATCTTTCCAGAGGTGCAACCCATGTATTTTTGTGATGTGTGTAGTGACTTGTGCAAGCTTGCAAAGTGGTGCACTTGATAATTCTGTTTTCAGGGACTTAGTGATTTCACTAAGTCCTGGAGCTGTTTATCTCATGATGCCATATGTTCTTGTTGTTTCCTAGTGATCCGTGCCTCTTTTGAGGATGATCAGTAAGGATGTTTTGTGTTAATATTGTAGTGATCTATCCATCCATGTCTTTGTTTGAATTTATGGAGCACCCTAGCTTGAGTCAGTCGAGCTCTACTTTTGCTACTTCGTGAATCTGGGCAGATTGTCAACTTGTTTGCAATTTTGCCGATGTTGTTGTACTTGATCCATGCTTGCTATGTCATTGTTCTTGCAATATCTAGCTTGCATTTTGTGCCTTCTTGATGGGTGTATGCTTGTCTTGCCATGACTTGCACCGTAGTGAGTGCATCGAGCTCGTAAACATGCCTACTTGGGTTATATTTCAGCCTGTGTCAGTTTTCACTAAGTCTGAAAACTGATTATGTTTTTGCTATGTTCACGTGCTTGCAATTGTATTTTCTGATCCCTTTTGGCTCAAGGTCACTAAGGGACTTTTGTTAAGATATTTGAGTAGCTCCATGCCATGCTTTACGTTGCCATGTTCAGGTCCTGTAGCATGCAGTTTTCATGCTCCAAAGAGGGCTACCTGATCTGAAATTCCAGACAAGTGTTAATTTCACTAAGTCTGAGATCTGTTTGTCATATGCATTTTTGCCATGCTTGTTTGAACCTGTTAATGGATGAATTGGCCGTAGCTCAGTGCTAGACTTTTGTTAAGCATCTTGTGTGCATCCCTGACATGTATTTTGTTGTCATGTTTGGGTGCTGTAGCATGTTCATCTCATTGCATTTAGATGCCTACTTGCTGTAAATCGCAGACCGGTGTCATTTTTGAATCGCTTGCCATTTCCAAACCGTAACTCCGATTCCGGTGTTCTTTATATCGTTTTCAAGCGATTTCATCTCATCTTTCCAGTGGCACACTTGGTTTTCCAAGTTGAGTCCAGGTTCATGCATTTCCTGTCATTTCTTGCGTTTTGCATCCCGCATCGCATCCCGCATAGCATATCATCATTGCATCATATCGCTTGATCCTTGCACGTGGTTGATTGTACCCTTGTTGCTTGTTTGTCTTGTTTGAGTAGAGCCGGGAGACGAGTTCGCTAACGAGGAGCCCGTTGAGTTTGCTTTTGAGGATCCAGTCAACTCTGACAACTGTGCAGGCAAGATGATCATACCCTCGAAATCACTACTATCTTTGCTTTGCTAGTTTGCTCGCTCTTTTTCTGCCAATGCTACGATGCCAACCACTTGCTTGCAAGCCTCCCATTTTGCCATGTCAAACCTCTAACCCACCTTGTCCTAGCAAACCGTTGATTGGCTATGTTACCGCTTTGCTTAGCCCCTCTCATAGCGTTGCTAGTTGAAGGTGAAGATTGGAGGCCGTTCCTTGTTGGAACATCTTTTATTTACTTGTTGGGATATCATTATATTGCTATGTTATCTTAATGCATCTATATACTTGGTAAAGGGTGGAAGGCTCGGCCTCTCGCCTAGTGTTTTGTTCCACTCTTGCCACCCTAGTTTCCGTCATATCGGTGTTATGTTCCCGGATTTTTGCGTTCCTTACGCGGTTGGGTTATAATGGGAACCCCTTGATATTTTGCCTTGATTAAAGCTTTTACAGCAATGCCCAACCTTGGTTTTACCATTTGCCACCTAGCCTTTTCTTTCCCTTGGGTTCTGCAGACTCAAGGGTCATCATTATTTTAACCCCCCCCCCCGGGCCAGTGCTCCTCTGAGTGTTGGTCCACCTGTCAGCTACCGGTGGCCACCAGGGGCAACTCTGGGCTGGCGTACCCGTACCTAGGACAATCTGAGTGTGCCCTGAGAAAGAGATATGTGCAGCTCCTATCGGGATTTGTCGGCACATTCGGGCGGTGTTGCTGGTCTTGTTTTAACCTGTCGAAGTGTCTTGAATTACCGAGATACCGAGTCTGATCGGAACGTCTTGGGAGGAGGTCTATTCCTTCGTTGACCGTGAGAGCTTGTCATGGGCTAAGTTGGGACTCCCCTGCAGGGATTTGAACTTTCGTAAGCCGTGCCCGTGGTTATGGGCAGATGGGAATTTGTTAATGTCCGATTGTAGATAACTTGAACCTTAACTTAATTAAAATGAATCAACTGAGTGTGTTACCGTGATGGCCTCTTCTCGGCGGAGTCCGGGAAGTGGACACGGTGTTGGAGTAATGTTTGCGCAGGTTGTTCTCTAGTTTCTCGCTCACGCTTTGCCTCCTCTTCTCGCTCTCTTTTGCGAATAAGTTAGCCACCATATATGCTAGTCACTTGCTGCAGCTCCACCTATATTTACCTTGCCTTACCTATAAGCTTAAATAGTCTTGATCGCAAGGGTGCAAGATTGCTGAGTCCCTGTGGCTCACAGATTACTATTACACCAGATGCAGGGCCTGATGATTCCGCTCCCGGAGACGCGTACGAGCTCAAGTGGGAGTTCGACGAAGACTCTCAATGTTACTATGTTTCCTTTCCCGATGATCAGTAGTGGTGCCCAGTTGGGGGTGAACGGGACCGTTGTCGCATTTTGGGTTCTCTTTTATTTTGGCGCCGTAGTCGGGCCATGAGTGTTTGGATGATGTAATGTTATTTATGTACTTGATTGACGTGGCGAGTGTAAGCCAACTATGTTATCTCCCCTTTATTATTTATACTACATGGGATGTTGTGAAGATTGCCTAACTTGCGACATATGCCTTCAATGCGATTATCCCTCTAAGTCGTGCCTCGACACGTGGGAGATATAGTCACATCGAGGGTGTTACAAGTTGGTAATTAGAGCCTTCCCCGACCTTAGGAGCCCCATTGCTTGATTGTTTTAGCGGCTGAGTTGTGTCTAGAAAAATGTTTTGAGTCTTTAGGAATTATATATCGGAGAGATTAGGAATTCTTTTTACTTCCCAGTCTCCTCATCGCTCCGGTAAGGCATGCTGACGTAGAGTTTTGACTCTTCTCTTCTCAAATTTCACAAAAAAAAAATTTAGGATCACGCGGGTATCTTGGAATCGTTCCGATGGTTTTATGATGAGAACATTGTCTTGGTGCCTCCTGTCAGGGGTTTAGTGGAAGTGTCCCGGGGAGTTGAGCTCTGAGGTGTTGTCATCATAATTTTATCGTTGCAGTTCTGGAATACCTGAGTCTAGTACGCCGACATCAAAAATCTCTTTTATGCAGTTCGTTGGTGAGATAACCTCGACGCCACCCAGTACTGGGGCGGGAGTTCGGGAGTATCGCCATAACTTGTATAACGGATGCTTTTCGAAGGTTGAGGTAGATGGTTTCCGAAGGTTTCTTGGTTATGTGTTGAAGGATGGATACAACTGGATGTAGGATTTGCTAGATTTGGGTGAGATATTATGCTTCCCCTGTATCCCCAACACCTGATTGCATAACCGAAAAGGTTCGGGAATTTTATAGGTGGGAATTCTAGTAGCTCTAGTTCTTCTTCCATGGATATTTGGTTTGAGATTGGGATTTCTTACCGATTATTCATTCTTGATCCGTACCTTGTTGATTTATTTCTCTACCTTAATTCTACGTGGCTTCTCAATTTATGGATATGTGACCATTTCAAGAGGAATGCATCCGTTCATTTTGTTCGGATGTGAAGACTATATGTTGCAATTTTCATTCCGTTGGATTCAGCTTCAATATTTCTCTGTGAATGTGCTAATGGATGTCAACCTCTTCAGGATGGCTCCTCCAACGCGCACGACTCCGAATCCTGATCCGCCACCACCTCCACCTCCTCTAGAGGCATGGCAAGCTGTGATGGCCGCAACCAATGCAAACACACAGCTGATCATGCAAATTCTACAAGAGCGCAATCAAGGCAACCAAGGGAACCAAGGCAGCAATCAGAATCACTATGCTACACTCAACCAGTTCCTTGCTAACGGGCCAAAGACTTTCAGCAATTGTGTTGAGGCAACCGATGCTGATGATTGGCTTGTGGATCTGTGTAAGCATTTCGAGTGCAGTAACGTCAGGCCTGAGGACTTTGTCAAGTTCGCTTCCTTCCAACTCAAAGATCAAGCTGCAGAATGGTTCCAGCAGTACAAGGACTCTAGAGGTGGACGTGTTATCACTTGGGATGATTTCCGTCGAGATTTCTGAGCTCATCATATTCCCCAGAGCATGGTTGAAAGCAAGCGTGAGGAATTCCTCAATCTGAAGCAAGGCTCTTTGTCTGTCTATGACTACAACAAGTTGTTCTAGAAGCTCGCCCGCTTTGCCAAGCAGGACGTCCCTGATGAGAAGAGCATGATATACCAGCTCAGGGGTGGTCTCAGAGAAGAAATCCAGCTAGCTCTTGTTCTCTTCGAGCCCTTGAGATACGATGAGTTCTGCAACATGGCACTGAAGCAAGAGGCCGCTCAGTTGAGGTGCGACGCTTCCAAGAAGAGAGTCAGAGATGTTACTCCTTCTTCCTCTACTCAAGTGGCCAAGCAGCAAAAGTATTGGCTTCCTCCTCCTCCGTTCCGTCAGCCGTATCAGCAGAAGAGCAAAGGTGGCAGTGGTTCTTCCCACCCACCCAATCCTGGCTTTCAGAACAAGACTTTGTCTCAACCTCCAAGATCGAGTGCTCCATATCACCGTCCGCTTTCAGAGGTCATGTGCAACAAGTGCCAACAGAAGGGGCACTATGCCAACAAGTGTTTCAACCAGAGGCGTCTTCCTCCTCCTCCTCCTGTCAGATCGGCAAGTACAGCTGTGGTCAAGCATAACCCCAAGCACGCCAAGGTCAACTTGATGAATGCAGCTCAGGCAGAGGACTCGTCAGATGTGATCATGGGTAACCTTCCTATTAATGATATACCTGCAAAAGTTCTTTTTGACACTGGTGCATCACATTGCTTCATCTCGAGACCGTTTACAAATAGGCATGATTTGGTTTCACAAGTTTTGCCTAGTCCTTTAGCAGTTGTCTCTCCCGGTAAGCGCATGCAGGCTAACTCCATCGTTCCGGATGTTTCTATCACTTTTGGTGACTACAAGTTATTGGCTTCCCCAACGGTTCTTGGTAACTCGGATATTGATCTTATTCTCGGGATGCATTGGCTTTCTAAGCACAAGGCTCAGCTTGATTGTGCAGCCAGGAAGATTCAATTGACTCATTCGTCTGAGGATGTAATTGTCTTTGCCGCTCAGGATAATACCATCCGTCTATTTTCTCTCAATGAGAAGGGTGAATTGGACGCTATCTCGCAAATTCCAGTCGTTTGTGAATATCAAGACGTTTTTCCAGAAGAGCTTCCAGGAATGCCTCCGCACCGGCCTGTTGAATTCGTTATTGATCTTGAGCCCGGCACGGAACCTGTGTGCAAGCGTCCTTACAAGCTCGGACCTGAAGAGTTGAAGGAGCTGAAGAAGCAACTCGATATTCAAGAGAAAATGGGTCTCATCCGGCCTAGTTCTTCTCCGTGGGGTTGTGGTGTTCTTTTTGTGAAGAAGAAGGATGGAACGGACCGACTTTGTGTTGACTACCGTCCAGTGAACAAGAAGACTATCAAGAACAAATATCCACTTCCCAACATCAATGAGCTGTTCGAACAACTCAAAGGTGCTCGAGTATTCTCCAAGCTTGATCTCCGTATGGGTTATCATCAGATTCGAATTCGTGAGCAAGATATTCCCAAGACGGCTTTCAGGACAAGCTTTGGTTCATATGAATACACTGTCATGTCTTTTGGCCTCGTCAACGCTCCTCCGACGTTCTCTTGCATGATGAACTTCATCTTCAACGCCTACACCAATGACTTCGCTTTGGTCTACCTCGACGACATTCTGGTTTTCTCGAATAACAAGGAAGATCATGCCAAACACTTGCGTTTGGTGCTCGATAAGCTCAGGGAACATCAGTTCTACGCAAGTTCTCCAAGTGTGAATTTTGGCTCGATGAGGTTCTTTATCTTGGTCATATCATCTCTGCCAAGGGCATTGCCATGAATCCTGAGAAGGTGTCTGCAATTGTGAATTGGGAACCTCCTCAGAACGTGAAGCAACTCCGCGGTTTTCTCGGTCTCGCAAGCTATTGCCGAAGATTCGATGAAAACTTTTCCAAGATCGCGAAGCCTCTCTTCAGAAGCACGTCAAGTATATTTGGTCTCCGGAGTGTGATATTGCTTTCAACACTTTGAAAGAGAAATTGATCACTGCTCCAGTTCTGACTCCGCCTGATGAATCCAAGCCGTACGAGGTCTTTTGTGATGCCTCTCTCCAAGGTCTTGGCGCAGTATTGATGCAAGAGAAGAAAGTTGTTGCTTATACATCTCGCCAGTTGAAGCCTAATGAGAAGAACTACCCCACTCATGATCTCGAGTTGGCGGCAGTTGTGCATGCTCTGTTGACTTGGAGACATCTTCTATTGGGAAGAAAAGTGGACATTTTCACTGATCACAAGAGTCTCAAGTACATCTTCACTCAGCCTAATCTCAACCTCAGGCAAACTCGATGGGTCGAAATGATTCAAGAGTATAATCCGAGTATCGAGTATACTCCTGGCAAGGCTAATGTGATTGCTGACGCTTTGAGCAGGAAAGCTTACTGCAACAGTCTGATTCTCAAGCCTTATCAACCCGAGCTTTGTGAAGCCTTCCACAAACTTAACCTGCAAGTTGTTCCTCAAGGTTTCCTCGCCAACCTTCTAGTCTCTCCTACCTTAGAAGACCAGATTCGCCAAGCCCAGCTTCTTGATGCTATGGTGAAAAAGGTGAAGATTGGGATTGCCAAGAGTCAACCCAAGTACAAGTGCTACCGCCTTGATGACAAGGACACTCTCTTCTTCGAGGATCGTATTGTTGTACCCAAAGGTGACCTCCGTAAAGTGATCATGAACGAGGCTCACAATTCTCTCCTTTCCATCCACCCTGGGAGCACGAAGATGTATTAGGACCTCAAGCAAGCTTATTGGTGGACTCGAATGAAGCGCGAGATCGCTCAATTCGTGAATGAATGTGATGTCTGCAGAAGAATGAAGGCAGAACACCAAAGGCCAGCTGGTCTCCTCCAACCTCTTTCCATTCCAGAATGGAAGTTTGACCACATTGAAATGGACTTTGTGACTGGGTTTGCAAAGTCCAAGCGTGGCAATGATGCTATATTAGTTGTCATCGCCAAACTCACCAAAGTGGCTCACTTTCTGCCTATCAAAGAGTCGATCACTGCAGCTCAATTGGCGGAACTCTATACCTCTCGAATTGTCTCTCTGCACGGTATTCCACAAGTGATCTCTTCAGACCGTGGCAGCATCTTTACCTCGAAGTTTTGGGATTCTTTTCAGAAGGCCATGGGCACCAACATCCGCTTCAGCACAGCTTTCCATCCTCAAACTAGCAGTCAAGTCGAGCGTGTCAACCAGATTCTTGAAGATATGCTCAGGGCTTGTGTGATCTCCTTCGGCATGAAGTGGGAGGATTGTCTTCCTTATGCTGAATTCTCCTACAACAACAGTTTTCAAGCAAGTTCGGGCAAGGCCCCATTTGAAATTCTGTATGGCAGGAAGTGCCGTACCCCTCTCAACTGGTCTGAAACCGGTGAACATCAGCTTTTGGGTAATGACTTAATCACAGAGGCAGAGGAAATGTGTAAGTCATTCGTGATAACCTCAAAGCAGCCCAATCCCGCCAGAAGAGCTACTATGATAGTAAGCACCGTGATTTGGCTTTCGAGATCGGAGATCATGTTTACCTCTGTGTCTCTCCTATGAAAGGTACTCGTCGCTTCGGTAGCAAAGGGAAGCTTGCTCCTAGATACGTGGGACCTTTCAAGATTGTCAGCAAGAGAGGCGACCTTGCCTATCAACTCGAGCTTCCTTCAAACTTTGCAAAAGTTCATGACGTGTTCCATGTCTCTCAGCTTCGAAAGTGCTTCAAGACTCCTGACCGGACCGTCAACTTCGAGGACACTGAGCTCCAAGAAGATCTCTCTTATCGTGAGCACCCAGTTGCTATTCTTGAAGAGACTGAACGCAGGACTCGCAACAAGCCAATCAAATTTCTCAAAGTCAAGTGGTCACACCATTCCGACAGTGAAGCTACCTGGGAACGCGAGGATCACCTCCGTTCTGAGTACCCGGCGTTCTTTCAGTCCTAGATCTCGGGACGAGATCCTTTCGTAGTGGTGGAGTGTTTTAACACCCCGTTTATAACTTTCCCTATTTGTACTCCAACTCTTGCAGTTTCCGCGTTAAGTGATATTTATTTCCTCGGGTTCGGGTTTTGTCTCCGTGTGTTGTTATCGTTGTCATGCATCTCATATCATGTCATCATGTGCATTGCATTTGCATACGCGCTCGTCTCAGGCATTCGAGCATTTTTGCCGTTGTCCGTTTTGCATTCCGGCGCTTCGTTCTCCTCGGTGGTCATTTCTAGCCTTCCTTCATGTGTGGGGATTAAACATTTCCGGATTGGACCGAGACTTGCCAAGCGGCCTTGGTTTACTACCGGTAGACCGCCTGAAAGTGCAACTATCCCTAGGTGGTTTTGGTAATTCATAAAAACATATAGCTCATTGAGCTAATGCTATTCCAAGATGATTATTTCAGGAAAGCTCAATGATTGGCATGGCATGGATATGAAAGTGGAACCCTGAAAACGCTAAGGACAATGGATTGGCTCAAGCTCAAAAGCTCAAGACTCTTCATTTTACATTTTAGTGATCCAAGATCACATTGAGTCCATTGGAAAAGCCAATACTATCAAGGAGGGATGAGGTGTTGCCTAATGAGCCTCTTGCTTCATGTGCTTAATGATATGCTCCAAAACCCTCAACTACTTTCCTATATCCACATATGACCTAAACTCTAAGCCAAACTCGGTCCTACCGATTTTTCCTATCCGGCGCCACCGAGTTTCACTTGTCATTAGCCACTGCCAAACCCTAGCAATTCGGTCCCACCGAGATGGGGTTGCAAACTCTCTGTTTCCCTTTCGTAACTTTTTGGTCCCACCGAAAGAGCGAATCGGTCCCACCGAGATTGCAATGTAAACTCAGTGTTTCCCCTTTGTAACTTTTCGGTCTCACTGAGTTCCACTCGGTCCCATCGAAAGAGCAAATCGGTCCCACCGAGTTTGCCTGACCAACTCTCTGGTAAGCTAATTACCAAACTCGGTCTCACCGAGTTTGTGTAATCGGTCTCACCGAGATTACGTTATGCCCAAACCCTAACCGAATCGGTCCCACCGAGTTGCATGTCAGTCCCACCGAAATTCCTAACGGTCACTAGGTTTACATTTTCGGTCCGACCGAGTTTATTGATTCGGTCCCACCGAGATTGGAAAACTGTGTAACGGTTGGATTTTGTGTGGAGGCTATATATACCCCTCCACCTCTTTCTCACTTAATGAGAGAGCCATCAGAACACACACATCATTCCAACTCATTTGTTCTGAGAGAGAACCACCTACTCATGTGTTGAGATCAAGACATTCCATTCCTACCATATGAATCTTGATCTCTAGCCTTCCCAAGTTGCTTTCCACTCAAATCTTCTTTCCACCAAACCCAAATCCTATGAGAGAGAGTTGAGTGTTGGGGAGACTATCATTTGAAGCACAAGAGCAAGGAGTTCATTACCTACACACCATTTGTTACTTCTTGGAGAGTGGTGTCTCCTAGATTGGCTAGGTGTCACTTGGGAGCCTCCAACAAGATTGTGGAGTGAACCAAGGAGTTTGTAAGGGCAAGGAGATCGCCTACTTCGTGAAGATCTACCGCTAGTGAGGCAAGTCCTTCGTGGGCGATGGCCATGGTGGGATAGACAAGGTTGCTACTTCGTGGACCCTTTGTGGGTGGTTGCTTCTTCGTGGACCCTTCGTGGGTGGAGCCCTTCATGGACTCGCGCAACCGTTGCCCTTGGGTGGAGCCCTGTGTGGACTCGCGCAACCATTACCCTTCGTGGGTTGAAGTCTCCATCAACGTGGATGTAGGATAGCACCACCTATCCGAACCACGGGAAAAACATCCGTGTCTCCAATAGCGTTTGAGATCTCCAAACCCTTCCCTTTACAATCTTGCAAGTTGCATGCTTTACTTTCCACTGCCAATATACTCTTTGCATGCTTGCTTGAATTGTGTGATGATTGCTTGACTTGTCCTAAAATAGCTAAAATCTGCCAAGAAATAAAATTGGGAAAAGGTTAAGTTTTTATTTGGTCAAGTAGTCTAATCACCCCCCCTCTAGACATACTTTTGATCCCACAAGTGGTATCAGAGCCTTGGTCTCCATTTGCTTGATCTCCATAGCTTTTGGTGGTCATAGCCTTGGTTTCACAACCTAGGAGAGTATGGCGTCTAGCGAGGGAAATTATCACCGTAGAGGTCCTTACTTTGATGGTACTAATTTTGCTAGTTGGAAGCATAAAATGAAAATGCATATTTTTGGACATAACCCCGCCGTTTGGGCTATTGTGTGTGTTGGTTTGCAAGGTGACTTCTTTGATGGGAGAGAACCAAACCGTGAAGCTACCGCAGAAGAGTTGAAGATGTTGCAATACAATGCTCAAGCTTGTGATATTCTCTTCAACGGATTGTGCCCCGAAGAATTCAACAAAATCAGCCGCCTTGAGAATGCAAAGGAAATTTGGGACACTTTGATTGATATGCACGAGGGTACCGACTCCGTCAAGGAATCCAAGTTGGATGTGCTTCAAAGCCAACTTGACAAGTTCAAGATGAAGGATGGTGAAGGTGTCGCTGAAATGTACTCTAGGCTTGCTCTCATCACAAATGAGATTGCCGGCTTAGGAAGTGAAGAGATGACCGATAAATTCATCATAAAGAAGATCCTAAGAGCCTTGGATGGAAAATATGATACCGTGTGCACATTGATCCAAATGATGCCCAATTACAAAGATCTCAAGCCAACGGAAGTGATTGGAAGAATTGTTGCTCATGAGATGTCACTTAAGGATAAAGAGGAACTTCACAACAAATCAAGTGGTGCCTATAAAGCCTCATGTGAAGCCCCTACATCATCAAGTGAGAAACAAGACTTCAATGAAGAATTGAGCTTAATGGTGAAGAACTTCAACAAGTTCTACAAGAATAGAAGAAAAGATAGAAGCTCCAAATCAAGGTCCTACAATGACAAAAGATCTTCTAGTCGAGAGGGAAACTGTTACAATTGTGGAAGACCCGGACACTATTCCAACGAGTGTACGGCTCCCTACAAGAGAAGAGAAGATTCTCCAAAAAGAAGAAGCAAAGGATCACCACCAAGAGAGAGAAGGAGTAGAGATGATCGTTATGAACAAAGATACTCACGGAGAAGCAAGGATTTGGAAAGGAAGGAAAAATCATCAAGGAGCTACACAAGACGAAGACATCAAGCTCATGCTGGTGAATGGGTATCCGGCTCCGACTCCGACAGCCACTCCGAGAGAAGTTATCACTCCAACTCCGAAGATACTCAAGATGAAGGTGTTGCCGGTCTAGCACTTGTGTCAACCAACTCCTACGACATATTTGACTCACCAAATGAAGGAATTGGAAGATGCTTCATGGCCAAAGGTCCTAAGGTAACACACCCCGAGTATGTTGATTTCAATAGTGATGAAGATGACTTGTTAGGTGATGATTTGATTGGTGACAACTCTAGTGATGAATACTATTATGAAAGACCAATTAATCATGCTAATCAAGATAAAACGAGTGACAATGATAAGGAGAAGATTGAGGCCCTAACTAAAGAACTAAAAACTCTTAAGTTAGCTCATGACACTATCTTCGAAGATCATCGAGAACTTTTAAGAGCTCATGAGAAGCTACGCTTTGAAAAGCTCAATCTTGAGCAAGAGCATGAGTTCTTAAAGGCAATCAATGATGATCTCCGCAAGAAAAGTTCTTCTTACATTGCCAAGCGTTTACTCTTATCCACTTACATGCCTCAAGTCAAGTCTAACAAGAAAGATTCTTCCTCTAGTAGTAACAATGATCATGCTAAACCCAATATTGTTGCTTCTAGTAGTTCTCTTGATTCCACTAATGATTCTCTTAGCCAAGTTACACTTGAGCAAGAAAATAGCTTATTGAAGGGAATTATAGAGAAAGGAGTGTACAAAAGCCTTGCCGGGAGTAAGCAATTCGAGGAAATTGTGCGCAAGCAAGGAATGCACCGGAAGAATCAAGGTGTTGGTTTTGAACGAAAGTTCAATGCCAATGGAGTTGAATGGGAAGAAGATCAATACCCCAAGACGAAGTTTGTCCCTCAACAAGAGAAGTTTTTCAAAGGGACACAAGCTCAAGATGATCTTCCACCACAAGACTACGAGCAAAAAGGCAAGGACAAGCTTCAAGAGGAAATTGATGCATTTGAAGAACCTCCTAAGACCTTAGTCAAGTGGATTCCCAAGACTACTTCAAGTTCCACTTCATCAAGTACGACTACAACTCCAAGGATTCCCATCAAGATGATGTGGATCCAAAAGAAGAAGAACTAGAGAGTTCTTGAGGGTGACTCCGCCAACATACTTCATTCTTATCATTTTGGCAAGAACAAGTGCAATCAACTTCCACATCTTACACTAGTTCAAGGAGTCACAAACCCTCTTGTTGGTAAGACAAGGGACAAGGTAACCTAAAGTTTTCATGGACATCATCTTTTGTGTGCATCACTCTATGTCTATGGATATCCTTGTTTGTTCCTTGTGGGACTAACCCATGTAGGTATTGAAAGTGCAATTCACTCAAAAGGATAGCTCCAAGAGATCTACATCAACATTGAGCATCCACATCTTCAATATCTACATGAAGTCATCATCGACAAAACCCAAGGTTAGTTCATCCCTCTTAGGGGGGATATCACATCTAGGGGGAGCTTTACTCTAAGACTTGAGCTAAAGCAACTCTAAAGATGTGAACAAAACAATGCTTTATGTAAAAGTGGTAACCCCACTTGAGCTTAAACGATGAGTATGACCTACGATCAAGTGTTCTCACTTGACTCCTAAGTCAATATACTCATATATAGATGACCTAGTCATCGCAAATTGCTTGATAGATGCTAGAATTGGTTGTGCATGCTTTGCCACATATTTCATTTGCTATCTTATTGTGTGAGCATGCTGATTGCATATTTTACTCATTCGAGGACATCCACTTGTTGCTTTGATTGTTTGGCTTTATCTTCTTTTGCCAAGTGGATGGACAAGAATGCCTAAGAACCTTCTCTAGCTATCTATGCTTTTCTCGTCTCAAACTCTATTCATGCTGCATCACAAAAATTGATCAAGTCAGATTCGAACCACTCTGTGTGAGGAGCGCTCGGAGTCCCCGATTCGTCATAGACTTAAACTTCCAAAACCTCTTTATGAATCTCGGTCTGACCGATACTCCATTTTCGGTCCTACCGAGTTCATCAAGTTGATCTAGGTTTTCAATCTCGGTGAAACCGATTTGAACTTTTCGGTCACACCGAGTTGCAAAAACTGCACATACTTTTGCATCTCGGTGCCACCGAGTCGTTCCACTCGGTCACACCGACAGGGTCGGGCTATATATAGTGACGGGCAGAATTTTGGAAATTTCTCCGAAACCTCCTCGCCCGCGCGATAGCCTGCTTTGCCCCCGAGGTCTCCGGATCGTCTCCTCGCTGCCAGCAGCCTCCAGTCGCTGGTCTTTGCCGCCGTCAACGGATTTCTGCCCCGCCGTTGCCGCCGTAGCAAGTCCACGCCGAACTAGGGTATGGACTTGATCTTTGTGCTATTCCTCAATCTGATTCCTAGCACATTGTGATCATCATGATTCTTGCCACGTTTGATAAACTTCTTTCCAGTCAAAACGCTCGTAGATTAGGTTTAATTCGAAAATTCTAGGTTTAGGTTTCCGCCGAAACCATCTCGGACCCACCGAGTTGAAAAACTCGGTCCCACCGATCTGGCTCTTGCCATTGCACAAGTTAAACTCGGTCTGACTGAGAATAACTTATCGGTGCGACCGATTTTGGAATTCTGTGAAACCCTAGCAATCTCGGTGCCACCGAACTGTGACTCGATCTGACCGAGTTCACCAGTTCTGGTGCCAAAACTGCTTCGGTGTCACCGAGTTTGAAAATTGGTAGATCCGAGATGCTTTCTATGGAAAACTAAAACTAAGTTTTTGTATTAATCTTTTGCAAAAGTCTCTATCTTTTGTGATGCTCATCCACTCTATCTTATCCATAATCTATTCACAGGGTCAGCAGTCAGTGAGCAACATGTCTGATCAAAGTGACAGCCAAAACCTCTCAGAGCAGCAAGTTGTCATGAGTGAGGGCACTAGCCCCTCAAGTTCTTCTGATGATGGCAGCAGGAGCACACCCAGCAATCTGCCTAAGGCTGCCACACGTCAAAGGAAGAAGAGAACGTCTGATTCTGAGGATGAAGACTATGTGGCAGAGGAAGAGGCCACTTCCAAAAGGGTTGAGCCAGCTCAAGGCTCAAAGCCAGGCCTGAAAATCAAAAGGCCAGCAGGGAGGCAGCCAATGTCAAAGGCTAGAGCCTCAACTGAGAAGCCTGCACCTGCTCCCATTGAGCCCATTGCTGCTGAGAGCAAAAAGAGGAAAGAAAGGGTGAAAAAGGCTGTAGCCAAAGTGCTTGGGAGAGCCTCCATCATGGTAGAAGAGGAGGAGGAAGAAGAGGCAGCTGCACCAGCGCCCAAGGCAGCCAAACTCATGGGAGATGCCATAAGGTCAGGCACAGCTGCATCCAAGCCCAAGGAGGTACCTAAGGCTGCATCTAAGCCTAAGACAGCACCCAAGAGAAACACAAGGAGTATACCTGCTGCAGAAAAGAACAAGGCCCCAGTGCCTGAAGCTATTGAAGAAGAGGAAGAGAGTGTGCTTAGAAAGCTCAAGCCCAAGATCCCAGACCACAACGATGCTCATCCTGTGGCTGAGGACATGAAGCTCAGGAGAGACTCAGGGCTGAGGAAATGGAGAGAAGCAGACCCGTATGCTTCTAGTTGAAGGACTGCCGTGGACTACAGGTTTCATACAAAGGAGCAACAAGATTTTTATGAGACTGTTTTGCTTGACAAGAAGCCAATCGTTTGTGACATGAGATGGGTCGACTGGACCTACATCAAGGAGAATGAGGAGTACTTCCCAGGAGTTCAGGACAGCTTCAGAGCGTGTGGAGTAGAGGACTTTGTTGGGCAGAAGCTCACAAAGTGGAACGAGGAACTCATCATGCAGTTCTACTCCACAGCTCACTTTTATCCGGATGGAAGGATTACATGGATGTCAGAGGGTACAAGGTACCAGTCTACAGTGGCTGAGTGGGCACAGATCATCAATGCCCCAGAAGAGCAAGATGAGGACTTGGACATCTATGCCAAGAAGAAGATGGACCATAACTCCATGTCCAATATGTACAAGGAAATTCCCAATGAAGCTCTTGACACATTCAAGTTTGGGTCAGTGCACTATCTGCTCTCAGGATTGCCTACGATCAACTGGATCCTAAGGCACACCCTTCTGCCCAAGTCTGGAGATCACAAGATGATCAGAGGTCATGCTATCAACTTGCTACATGTTTTTGATGTGCCTCAAAAATTCAAGGTCATGAGTCTCATTGTGGAAACCATTAAGAGGACAGCTGCAGATCAGAAGAGGAGCTGTGGATATGCCCCTCAGATTCAGGAGCTCATCAACTCCAAGATGGGCACGGGCATATACTTGTTGGATAAGGAACACCTGCCCATCCGTCCAGAATTTGAGAACAATGAAGTTGTGATGACAGAGAATGAGCCATCGTCTGCACAAGCATTTGCAAAGAAGGAGAAGGCGAAGAAGGAAAAAGCTGCCAGGATGCCTACTCAAGAGGAGGCATCTGAGTACTTCTTGAAGACCAAACAAGAGCAGCTCAGTTACTTGATTGCATCCTCGCTGAGAATTGAGCAAAGTCTGGCCAACCTCACTAAAAATCAGCAGAGCCTAGAGAGGATCATGGAACAGAAGTTCTATGACTTGGATGTCAAGGTAATAGAAGTTCAGTCTATAGTGGAGCAGCTCCAGGAGGACATGAATGAGAGGAGAGGCAGGACCACAACTCATGCTTTTTCTAGAGTGCCACGAGGCCCGAGGTCGTCTGCACTGCCAGTTGCTGACACCAGAGCCACTACTTCAGCACCAGCTACAGCCTCAGCTCCAGCGTCTACCTCAGCTCCAACTCCAGCGACTACTTCAACATCTACAGAAGCCTTCGTCCTTGGAGTGATTCGGACTCCACCACCACCTGAAGATCAAGCCTGAGCGTTGATCTAGTGCTATGCATTTTCTAGGAACTTTTTGGTAACTTGTTGCCAAAGGGGGAGAAGATGTATAGATCATAGGCTTCGAGAGAGAGAGAGAGTGTTGCTTTTCTCTCTTGTTTTATTTGGTGGTTTCTTCGAACTTTTTCTGCTTTTGTGTGAGATACTTCGTCCTTATGTTTGTGAGACATCGATGATCATGTGTTTGATCATAAGCTACACTTAATGTTTGCTTGATGCTTGTTTAAATATTATCATTATATCTATCATTTGTGATCATTCACTATTCTTGGTGATGAGTGCATGTATTTCATTCCTATCATTTTGAGCGCTCCACCAAGATGTATGTGACATGGAAGAGTAACCCATGACTCTAACTCATTGTGCATTTGCAGTCCAAAGCAAATCTTAAATATGCACAAATTTAGGGGGAGCTCTTACTTATCACATACTTCTCAAAGGCACGATATATTTCATGCTTATTATCATCTGTCGAAGCTTTGATCTATATGTTGTCATCAATTACCAAAAAGGGGGAGATTGAAAGTGCAACTATCCCTAGGTGGTTTTGGTAATTCATAACAACATATAGCTCATTGAGCTAATGCTATTCCAAGATGATTATTTCAGGAAAGCTCAATGATTGGCATGGCATGGATATGAAAGTGGAACCCTCAAAATGCTAAGGACAATGGATTGGCTCAAGCTCAAAAGCTCAAGACTCTTCATTTTACATTTTAGTGATCCAAGATCACATTGAGTCCATAGGAAAAGCCAATACTATCAAGGAAGGATGAGGTGTTGCTTAATGAGCCT
Source organism: Triticum urartu (assembly GCF_003073215.2). NCBI lineage: Eukaryota > Viridiplantae > Streptophyta > Magnoliopsida > Poales > Poaceae > Triticum > Triticum urartu. Next base: position 157,036,706 of record NC_053024.1, read on the forward strand.
CTTGCTTCATGTGCTTAATGATATGCTCCAAAACCCTCAACTACTTTCCCATATCCACATATGACCTAAACTCTAAGCCAAACTCGGTCCTACCGATTTTTCCTATCCGGCGCCACCGAGTTTCACTTGTCATTAGCCACTGCCAAACCCTAGCAATTCGGTCCTACCGATAAGGATCTCGGTCCCACCGAGATGGGGTTGCAAACTCTCTGTTTCCCTTTCGTAACTTTTCGGTCCCACCGAAAGAGCGAATCGGTCCCACCGAGATTGCAATGTAAACTCAGTGTTTCCCCTTTGTAACTTTTCGGTCTCACCGAGTTCCACTCGGTCCCACCGAAAGAGCAAATCGGTCCCACCGAGTTTGCCTGACCAACTCTCTGGTAAGCTAATTACCAAACTCGGTCTCACCGAGTTTGTGTAATCGGTCTCACCGAGATTACGTTATGCCCAAACCCTAACCGAATCGGTCCCACCGAGTTGCATGTCAGTCCCACCGAAATTCCTAACGGTCACTAGGTTTACATTTTCGGTCCGACCGAGTTTATTGATTCGGTCCCACCGAGATTGGAAAACTGTGTAATGGTTGGATTTTGTGTGGAGGCTATATATACCCCTCCACCTCTTTCTCACTGAATGAGAGAGCCATCAGAACACACACATCATTCCAACTCATTTGTTCTGAGAGAGAACCACCTACTCATGTGTTGAGATCAAGACATTCCATTCCTACCATATGAATCTTGATCTCTATCCTTCTCAAGTTGCTTTCCACTCAAATCTTCTTTCCACCAAATCCAAATCCTATGAGAGAGAGTTGAGTGTTGGGGAGACTATCATTTGAAGCACAAGAGCAAGGAGTTCATTACCTACACACCATTTGTTACTTCTTGGAGAGTGGTGTCTCCTAGATTGGCTAGGTGTCACTTGGGAGCCTCCGACAAGATTGTGGAGTGAACCAAGGAGTTTGTAAGGGCAAGGAGATCGCCTACTTCGTGAAGATCTACCGCTAGTGAGGCAAGTCCTTCGTGGGCGATGGCCATGGTGGGATAGACGAGGTTGCTACTTCGTGGACCCTTTGTGGGTGGTTGCTTCTTCGTGGACCCTTCGTGGGTGGAGCCCTCCGTGGACTCGCACAACTGTTGCCCTTGGGTGGAGCCCTGTGTGGACTCGCGCAACCGTTACCCTTCGTGGGTTGAAGTCTCCATCAACGTGGATGTAGGATAGCACCACCTATCCGAACCACGGGAAAAACATCCGTGTCTCCAATAGCGTTTGAAATCTCCAAACCCTTCCCTTTATATTCTTGCAAGTTGCATGCTTTACTTTCCGCTGCCAATATACTCTTTGCATGCTTGCTTGAATTGTGTGATGATTACTTGACTTGTCCTAAAATAGCTAAAATCTGTCAAGAACTAAAATTGGGAAAAGGTTAAGTTTTTATTTGGTCAAGTAGTCTAATCACCCCCCTTCTAGACATACTTTCGATCCCACACCGCCTGTCAAGTTTCGTATCATTTGGACTTCATTTGATACTCCAACGGTTAACCGAGGGACCGAAAAGGCCTCGTGTGTGTTGTAGCCCAACACCCCTCCAATTTGGGCCAAAACCCACCTAACTCTGCTCCATCATCTAGATCGTTCGACCACGATCGCGTGGCCGAAAACCGCACCACATTTGGACTCTCCTAGCTCCCTCTATGCCTATATATAGACCCCCTCCTTCAAATTCGCGGTTCCACTCTTCCCCCTAACCCTAGATCCATCCACCGACACCGCCGGACGTGTCCGGGACGGACCGGACGCGTCCGCTCCGCCGCGCCCAGCCTCTCCCGCGCCGCCACGTGGCCACAGCCGCCGTCCCCGCCGCCGCGGCCCGCCAGGCCCAGGGAGGGCCCCCGCGGCCCGAGCCGCCGCGCCGCCACCTCCCGGCCCGCGCGCCCGCCGCCCGCCGCCGCCGCCGCCCGCGCCGCCTCGCCCGCGCCGCTCCGCCGCCACCCGGCCCCGGCCCGGCCTCTCTCTCCACTCCGGCGACGTCGGTGACGAACTCCGGCGTGAACAGTGCGCGCCGCCCCGCCTCGGATTCCGCGCCGGTCAAACCCTAGATCTGGGGTTGTTTTTTTACAAGTCCCTGATATTCTCAGTCCATATGCACATGTTCGTAGCCCCGTAACTTTGCATCCGTAGCTCCGATTCATGCATATAGCATATCAAAATGTTCATCTCAGAGAGTACATCATTTCATTCCATTGCATCATTTTCATTTGAGCTCATCTTGATGCCCGAAATGCTGTTAGAAGAGGGCTACTTGAGTTAATTGTCAGATCTGCTACTCCGTTTAGCACTTTTGTCATTTTTGCCATGATTAATGTGTGCATGCTATGCCCATGAGTTCTACATATGTTTTGTTAAGGGTTTTGCCATCTTTCCAGAGGTGCAACCCATGTATTTTGTGATGTGTGTAGTGACTTGTGCAAGGCTTGCAAAGTGGTGCACTTGATAATTCTGTTTTCAGGGACTTAGTGATTTCACTAAGTCCTGGAGCTGTTTATCTCATGATGCCATATGTTCTTGTTGTTTCCTAGTGATCCGTGCCTCTTTTGAGGATGATCAGTAAGGATGTTTTGTTAATATTGTAGTGCTCTATCCATCCGTGTCTTTGTTTGAATTTATGGAGCACCCTAGCTTGAGTCAGTCGAGCTCTACTTTTGCTACTTCGTGAATCTGGGCAGATTGTCAACTTGTTTGCAATTTTGCCGATGTTGTTGTACTTGATCCGTGCTTGCTATGTCATTGTTCTTGCAATATCTAGCTTGCATTTTGTGCCTTCTTGATGGGTGTATGCTTGTCTTGCCATGACTTGCACCGTAGTGAGTGCATCGAGCTCGTAAACATGCCTACTTGGGTTATATTTCAGCCTGTGCCAGTTTTCACTAAGTCTGAAAACTGATTATGTTTTTGCTATGTTCACGTGCTTGCAATTGTATTTGCTGATCCCTTTTGGCTCAAGGTCACTAAGGGACTTTTGTTAAGATATTTTAGTAGCTCAATGCCATGCTTTGCTTTGCCATGTTCAGGTCTTGTAGCATGCAGTTTTCATGCTCCAAAGAGGGCTACCTGATCTGAAATTCCAGACAAGTATTAATTTCACTAAATCTGAGATCTGTTTGTCATATGCATTTTTGCCATGCTTGTTTGAACCTGTTAATGGATGAATTGGCCGTAGCTCAGTGCTAGACTTTTGTTAAGAATCTTGTGTGCATCCCTGCCATGTATTTTTTTTGTCATGTTTGGGTGCTGTAGCATGTTCATCTCATTGCATTTAGATGCCCACTTGCTGTAAATCGCAGACCGGTGTCATTTTTGAATCGCTTGCCATTTCCAAACCGTAACTCCGATTCCGGCGTTCTTTATATCGTTTTCAAGCGATTTCATCTCATCTTTACAGTGGCACATTTGTTTTTCGAAGTTGAGTCCAGGTTCACGCATTTCCTGTCATTTCTTGCGTTTTGCATCCCGCATCGCATCCCGCATAGCATATCATCATTGCATCATATCGCTTGATCTTTGCACGTGGTTGATTGTACCCTTGTTGCTTGTTTGTCTTGTTTGAGTAGAGCCGGGAGACGAGTTCGCTAACGAGGAGCCCATTGACTTTGCTTTTGAGGATCCAGTCAACTCTGACAACTGTGCAGGCAAGATGATCATACCCTCGAAATCACTACTATCTTTGCTATGCTAGTTTGCTCGCTCTTTTGCTATGCCAATGCTACGATGCCTACCACTTGCTTGCAAGCCTCCCATTTTGCCATGTCAAACCTCTAACCCACCTTGTCCTAGCAAACCGTTGATTGGCTATGTTACCGCTTTGCTTAGCCCCTCTCATAGCGTTGCTAGTTGCAGGTGAAGATTGGAGGCTGTTCCTTGTTGGAACATCTTTTATTTACTTGTTGGGATATCATTATATTGCTATGTTATCTTAATGCATCTATATACTTGGTAAAGGGTGGAAGGCTCGGCCTCTCGCCTAGTGTTTTGTTCCACTCTTGCCGCCCTAGTTTTCGTCATATCGGTGTTATGTTCCCGGATTTTTGCGTTCCTTACGCGGTTGGGTTATAATGGGAACCCCTTGATATTTTGCCTTGATTTAAGCTTTTCCAGCAATGCCCAACCTTGGTTTTACCATTTGCCACCTAGCCTTTTCTTTCCCTTGGGTTCTGCAGACTCAAGGGTCATCATTATTTTAACCCCCCCCCCCCCGGGGCCAGTGCTCCTCTGAGTGTTGGTCCACCTGTCAGCTACCGGTGGCCACCAGGGGCAACTCTGGGCTGCCTAGCCGTACCTAGGACAATCTGAGTGTGCCCTGAGAAAGAGATATGTGCAGCTCCTATCGGGATTTGTCGGCACATTCGGGCGGTGTTGCTGGTCTTGTTTTAACCTGTCAAAGTGTCTTGAATTACCGAGATACCGAGTCTGATCGGAACGTCTTGGGAGGAGGTCTATTCCTTCGTTGACCGTGAGAGCTTGTCATGGGCTAAGTTGGGACTCCCCTGCAGGGATTTGAACTTTCGAAAGCCGTGCCCGCGGTTATGGGCAGATGGGAATTTGTTAATGTCCGGTTGTAGATAACTTGAACCTTAACTTAATTAAAATGAATCAACTGAGTGTGTTACTGTGATGGCCTCTTCTCAGCAGAGTCCGGGAAGTGGACACGGTGTTGGAGTAATGTTTGCGCAGGTTGTTCTCTAGTTTCTCGCTCGCGCTTTGCCTCCTCTTCTCGCTCTCTTTTGCGAATAAGTTAGCCACCATATATGCTAGTCACTTGCTGCAGCTCCACCTATATTTACCTTGCCTTACCTATAAGCTTAAATAGTCTTGATCGCGAGGGTGCGAGATTGCTGAGTCCCTGTGGCTCACAGATTACTATTACACCAGATGCAGGGCCTGATGATTCCGCTCCCGGAGACGCGTACGAGCTCAAGTGGGAGTTCGACGAAGATTCTCAACGTTACTATGTTTCCTTTCCTGATGATCAGTAGTGGTGCCCAGTTGGGGGTGAACGGGACCGTTGTCGCATGTTGGGTTCTCTTTTATTTTGGCGCCGTAGTTGGGCCATGAGTGTTTGGATGATGTAATGTTATTTATGTACTTGATTGACGTGGCGAGTGTAAGCTAACTATGTTATCTCCCCTTTATTATTTATACTACATGGGATGTTGTGAAGATTTCCTAACTTGCGACATATGCCTTCAATGCGATTATCCCTCTAAGTCATGTCTCGACACATGGGAGATATAGTCGCATCGAGGGTGTTACAGGAGGGCTGGCCCTCTCTATGGCGCGCCCTAGGGGAGTCCTACTCCCACCGGGAGTAGGATTCCCCCTTTCCTAGTAGAACTAGGAGCCCTTCCAAGTAGTAGGAGTAGGAGGGAAGGAAAGGGAAGGGAAAAGGAGAAGGAAGGAAGGGGGCGCCCTCCTCCCTACTCCAATTCGGACCAGCCCATGGGGAGGGGTGCGGCCACCCTTTGAGGCCTTTCTCTCCTTTCCCGTATGGCCCATTAAGGCCCAATACGAATTCCCGTAACTCCCCTGTACTCCCGAAAATACCCGAATCACTCGGAACCTTTCCGATGTCTGAATATAGTCGTCCAATATATCGATCTTTATGTCTTGACCATTTCGAGACTCCTCGTCATGTCCCCGATCTCATCCGGGACTCCAAACTCCTTCAGTACATCAAAACACATAAACTCATAATATAACCGTCATCGAACTTTAAGCGTGCGGACCCTACGGGTTCGAGAACTATGTAGACATGACCGAGACACTCTCCGGTAAATAACCAATAGCGGAACCTAGATGCTCATATTGGCTCCTACATATTCTATGAAGATCTTTATCGGTCAAACCGCATAACAACATACGTTGTTCCCTTTGTCATCGGTATGTTACTTGTCCGAGATTCAATCGTCGGTATCTCAATACCTAGTTCAATCTCGTTACCGGAAAGTCTCTTTACTCGTTCCGTAACACATCATCCCGCAACTAACTCATTAGTTGCAATGCTTGCAAGGCTTATAGTGATGTGCATTACCGAGTGGGCCCAGAGATACCTCTCCGACAATCGGAGTGACAAATCCTAATCTCGAAATACGCCAACCCAACAAGTACCTTCGGAGACACCTGTAGAGCACCTTTATAATCACCCAGTTACGTTGTGACGTTTGGTAGCACACAAAGTGTTCCTCCTGTAAACGGGAGTTGCAAAATCTCATAGTCATAGGAACATGTATAAGTCATGAAGAAAGCAATAGCAACAAACTAAACGATCAATTGCTATGCTAACGGAATAGGTCAAGTCAATCACATCATTCTCTAATGATGTGATCCAGTTAATCAAATGACAACTCATGTCTATGGCTAGGAAACTTAACCATCTTTGATTCAACGAGCTAGTCAAGTAGAGGCATACTAGTGACACACTGTTTGTCTGTGTATTCACACATGTATTATGTTTTCGGTTAATACAATTCTAGCATGAATAATAAACATTTATCATGATATAAGGAAATAAATAATAACTTTATTATTGCCTCTAGGGCATATTTCCTTCATGCAATGCGTTGAAACAAGGCCTAGGGTTCATACTTTCACTAGTGCAAGTTCTCTCAACAATAATAACATAATTGGATCTTATAACTATCCCGCAACATGCAACAAAGAGTCACTCCAAATTCACTAATAGCGGAGAACAAACGAAGAGATTATTGTAGGGTACGAAACCACCTCAAACTTATCCTTTCTGATCGATCTATTCAAGAGTCTGTAGTAAAAAAACATGAAGTTATTCTTTCCATTCGATCTATCCTATAGTTCGTACTAGAATAACACCTTAAGACACAAATCAACCAAAACCCTAATGTCACCTAGATACTCCAATGTCACCTCAAGTATCCGTGGGTATGATTATATTATATGCATCACACAATCTCAGATTCATCTATTCTACCAACACAAAGAACTTCAAAGAGTGTCCCAAAGTTTCTACCTGAGTGTCAAGACGAAAATGTGTGCCAACCCCTATGCATAAGTTCATGAGGTCACGGAACTCGCAAGTTGATCACCAAAACATACATCAAGTGGATCACGTGAATATCCCATTGTTACGACAGATAAGCTCATGCAAGACATGCATCAAGTGTTCTCAAATCCTTAAAGACTCAATCCGATAAGATAACTTCAAAGGGAAAACTCAATCCATCACAAGAGAGTAGAGGGGGAGAAACATCATAAGATCCAACTATAATAGCAAAGCTCGGGATACATCAAGATCGTGCAAATCAAGAACACGAGAGAGATATATCAAACACATAGCTATATGTACATACCCTCAGCCCCGAGGGTGAACTACTCCCTCCTCGTCATGGAGAGCGCCGAGATAATGAAGATGGCCACTGGAGAGGGATTCCCCTTTCAGAAGTGTGCCAGAACGAGTCTAGATTGGTTTTCGGTGACTACAGAGGCTTGCGGCGGCGGAACTCCTGATCTAGGTTTCTTTTCGGGGGTTTCTGTATTTATAGGAATTTTTGGCGTCGGGAACAAGTCAGGGGGTCCCCGAGTCGTCCACGAGATAGGGAGGCGCCCCCCCTCGGGGAGGGGGGGGGGGGTAGGGCGCGCCCCCACCCTCGTGGACGGCCCGAGACTCTTCTGGCCAAACTCTTTTACTCCGGGGGCTTCTTTTGGTCCATAAAAAATCATCAAAAATTGGCACGTCAATTGGACTCTGTTTGGTATTCCTTTTCTATAAAACTCAAAAACAAGGAAAAAAACAGAAACTGGCACTAGGCTCTAGGTTAATAGGTTAGTCCCAAAAATCATATAAAATAGTATATAAATGCATATAAAACATCCTAGATGGAAATATAATAGCATGGAACAATCAAAAATTGTAGATACGTTGGAGACGTATCAAGCATCCCCAAGCTTAATTCCTACTCGTCCTTGAGTAGGTAAATGATAAAAACAGAATTTTTGATGTGGAGTGCTAGATGGCATAATTTTTCAATATAATTTTCTTTCTTGTGGCATGAATGTTCAGATCCGAAATATTCAAGACAAAAGTTTAATATTGACATAAAGATAATAGTACTTCAAGCATACTAATAAAGTAATCATGTCTTCTGAAAATAACATGGCCAAAGAAAGCTATCCCTACAAAATCATATAGCCCAGCTATGCTCTATCTTCATCACACAAAATATTTAAATCATGCACAACCCTGATGACAAGCCAAGCAATTGTTTCATACTTTTGATGTTCTCAAACTTTTTCAATCTTCACGCAATACATGAGCACGAGCCATGGACATAGCACTATAGGTGGAATAGAATGGTGGTTGTGGAGAAGACCAAAAGGAGAAGATAGTCTCACATCAACTAGGTGTATCAATGGGCTATGGAGATGCCCATCAATAGATATCAATGTGAGTGAGTAGGGATTGCCATGCAACGGATGCACTAGAGCTATAAGTGTATGAAATCTCAAAAAGAAACTAAGTGGGTGTGCATCCAACTCGCTTGCTCACGAAGACCTAGGGCATTTTGACGAAGCCCATGATTGGAATATACAAGCTAAGTTCTATAATGAAAAATCCCCACTAGTATATGAAAGTGACAACATAGGAGACTCTCTATCATGAAGATCATGGTGCTACTTTGAAGCACAAGTGTGGTAAAAAGATAGTAGCATTGCCCCTTCTCTCTTTTTCTCTCATTTTTTGTTTTTTGGGCCTTCTCTTTTTTATGGCGTTTTTTCTCTTTCTTTTTTTAATTTTTTGTCCGGAGTCTCATCCCGACTTGTGGGGGAATCATAGTCTCCATCATCCTTTCCTCACATGGGACAATGCTCTAATAATGATAGTCATCACACTTTTATTTACTTACAACTCAAGAATTACAACTCGATACTTAGAACAAAATATGACTATGTGAATGCCTCTGGCAGTGTACCGGGATGTGCAATGAATCAAGAGTGACATGTATGAAAGAATATGAATGGTGGCTTTGCCACAAATACGATGTCAACTACATGATCATGCAAAGCAATATGACAATGATGAAGTGTTTCATAATAAAAGGAATGGTGGAAAGTTGCATGATAATATATCTCGGAATGGCTATGGAAATGACATAATAGGTAGGTATGGTGGCTGTTCTGAGGAAGGTAATGGTGGGTGTATGGTACGGGCGAAAGTTGTGCGGCACAAGAGAGGCTAACAATGGTGGAAGGGTGAGAGTGCGTATAATCCATGGACTCAACATTAGTCATAAAGAACTCACATACTTATTGCAAAAATCTGTTAGTTATCGAAATGAAGTACTACGCGCATGCTTCTAGTGTGGTAGATTGGTAGGAAAAGACCATCGCTCATCCCCGACCGCCACTCGTAAGGAAGACAATCAACAAATAAATCATGCTCTGACTTCATCACATAACGGTTCACCATACGTGCATGCTACGGGAATCAAAAACTTTAGCACAAGTATCTCTCAAATTCACAACTACTCAACTAGCATGACTTTAATATCACCATCTTCATATCTCAAAACAATCATCAAGTATCAAACTTCTCATAGTATTCAATGCACTTTATATGAAAGTTTTTATTATACCCATCTTGGATGCCTATCATATTAGGACTAATTTCATAACCAAAGCAAATTACCTGCTGTTCTAAAAGACTCTCAAAATAATATAAGTGAAGCATGAGAGATCAATAACTTATAAAAAATAAAACCACCACCGTGCTCTAAATAGATATAAGTGAAGCACTAGAGCAAACGACAAACTACTCCGAAAGATATAAGTTAAGATCAATGAGTAGTTGAATAATTATGTAACTATGTGAAGACTCTCTAAAATTTAAGAATTTCAGATCTTGGCATTTTATTCAAACAGCAAGCAAAACAAAATAAAATAAAATGATGTTCCAAGCAAAACACATATCATGTGGTGAATAAAAATATAGCTCCAAGTAAAGTTACCGATGAACGAAGACGAAAGAGGGGATGCCATCCGGGGCATCCCCAAGCTTGGGCACTTGGTTGTCCTCGAATATTAACTTGGGGTGCCTTGGGCATCCCCAAGCGTAGGCTCTTGCCACTCCTTGTTCCATAGTCCATCGAATCTTAACCCAAAACTTGAAAACTTCACAACACAAAACTTAACAGAAAACTTGTAACCTCCATTAGTATAAGAAAATAAATCACCACTTAGGTACTGTTGTGTGATGATCCACAAGTATAGGGGCTCTATCGTAGTTCTTTCAATAAGTAGGAGTGTCGACCCAACAAGGAGCAGAATGAAATGATAAGCAGTTTTCAGTAAGGTATTCTCTGCAAGCATTGAAATTATCGGTAACAGATAGTTTTGTGATAAGCTAATTTGTAACAGGTAACTAGTAATAAAAGTAAATAAGGTGTAGAAAGATGGCACAATCCTTTTTGTATAAAAGGACAAGCCTGGACAAACTCTGATATAAAGGAAAGCGCTCCCGAGGACACATGGGAATTATCGTCAAGCTAGTTTTCATCACGCTCATATGATTCGTGTTTGTTACATTGATAATTTGATATGTGGGTGGTACGGTGCTTGGGTATTGCCCTTCCTTGGACAAGCATCCTGCTTAAGATTAACCCCTCTTGCAAGCATCCGCAACTACAAAAGAAGTACTAAGGTAAACCTAACCATAGCATGAAACATATGGATCCAAATCAGCCCCTTACGAAGCAACGCATAAACTAGGGTTTAAGCTTCTGTCACTCTAGTAACCCATCATCTACTTATTACTTCCCAATGCCTTCCCCTAGGCCCAAACAATGGTGAAGTGTCATGTAGTCGACGTTCACATGACATCACTAGAGGAGAGACAACATATATCTCATCAAAATATCGAACGAATACCAAATTCACATGACTACTTATAGCAAGACTTCTCCCATGTCCTCAGAAACAAACGTAAATACTCACAAATCATATTGATGTTCATAATCAGAGGGGTATTAATATGCATAAATGATCTGAACATATGATCTTCCACCGAATAAACCAACTAGCATCAACTACGATGAGTAATCAACACTACTAGTAACACACACGTACCAATCTGAGGTTTTGAGACAAATATTGGATACAAGAGATGATCCGGGGTTTGAGATGAGATGGTGCTGGTGAATATGTTGATGGAGATTGACCCCCTCCCGATGAGAGGATCGATGATGATGACGGTCTTGATGATTTCCCCCTCCCGGAGGGAAGTTTCCCCGACAGAACAGCTCTGCCGGAGCCCTAGATTGGTTCCGCCTCATGGTGGCGGAGTTTCATCCCGTGAGCTTGCTTATGATTTTTTCCTTGACGAAAGACTCCATATAGCCAAAGATGAGCATCAAAGGGCTGCCAGGGGGACCACGAGGCAGGGGGCGCGCCCAGGGGGGTAGGGCACGCCCCCACCCTCATGGATGGTGGGTGGCCCCCCTCTGGTACTTCTTTCGCCCAATATTTTTTTATATATTTGGAAACGTGCTCCCGTTAAATTTCAGGACTTTTGGAGATGTGCAGAATAGGTCAGTAATATTTGCTCCTTTTCCAGCCCAGAATTCCAGCTGTCGGCATTCTCCCTCTTCATGTAAACCTTGTAAAATAAGAGAGAATAGGCATAAGTATTATGACATAATGTGTAATAACAGCCCATAATGCAATAAATATCAATATAAAAGCATGATGCAAAATGGACGTATCATGGCCCAATATGCCTTATGTTCTAGTTTGAGAGGTAAGTGGCATGCTTTTCCATAAATCATTTTATATGGAGACATACCCATAGGATTTTTATATGCAGTTCTATAGGCCCATAATGCATCATCAAGTTTCTTGGACCAATTCTTTCTAGATCTATTAACAGTCTTTTGCAAAATTAATTTAAGCTCTCTATTTCTCAATTCTACTTGACCACTAGACTGTGGGTGATAAGGAGATGCAATTCTATGATTAACCTCATACTTAGCAAGCATCTTACGAAAAGCACCATGAATAAAATGTGAACCACCATCACTCATTAAGTATCTAGGGACTCCAAACCTCGGAAAAATAACTTCTTTAAGCATCTTAATAGAGGTGTTATGATCAACACTAGTAGTTGGAATAGCTTCTACCCACTTAGTAATGTAATCAACAACAACTAAAATATGTGTATACCCATTAGAGGAAGGAAACGGTCCCATATAATCAAAGCCCCAAACATCAAATGGTTCAATAACAAGTGAATAGTTCATAGGCATTTCTTGATGTCTACTAATATTACCAATTCTTTTACATTCATCACAAGACAAGACAAACTTATGGGCATCTTTGAAAAGAGTAGGCCAATAAAAACCAGATTGCAATACCTTATGTGAAGTTCTATCTCGAGCATGGTGTCCTCCATAAGCCTCGGAGTGACACTTGTGTAGGATCTTTTCATGTTCATGCTCAGGTACACAACGTCTAATAATACCATCTACTCCTTCTTTATAGAGGTGTGTGTCATCCCATAAGTAATGTCTTGAATCATAGAAAAACTATTTCTTTTGCTAATATGTGAAACTAGGTGGTATAAATTTAGCAACAATGTAATTAGCATAATCAGCATACCATGGAGCAGTACAAGAAGCATTTACGACAGATAATTGTTCATCAGGAAAGCTATCATCAATAGGTAGTGGGTCATCAAGAACATTCTCTAACCTAGATAAGTTGTCTGCAACAGGGTTCTCAACTCCTTTTCTATCAATAATATGCAAATCAAATTCTTGTAGTAGGAGAACCCATCTAATAAGTCTAGGTTTAGCATGTTTCTTTTCCATAAGATATTTAATAGCAGCATGATCAGTGTGAACAGTTACTTTAGAATCAACAATATAAGGTCTGAACTTATCACAAGAAAATACAACTGCTAAAAATTCTTTTTCAGTAGTAGCATAATTTCTCTAGGCACTGTCTAGAGTTTTACTAGCATATTGGATAACATTTCATTTCTTATCAACTCTTTGTCCTAGAATAGCACCTACAACATAATCACTAGCATCGCACATAATTTTAAAGGGTAAACTCCAATCAGGTGGCTGAACAATGGGTGCAGAAATCAAAGCTTTCTTAAGTATTTCAAATGCTTCTACACAATCATCATCAAAGACAAAATGAACATATTTTTGTAAGAGATTAGTCAGGGCCTGGAAATTTTTGAGAAGTCTTTAATGAACCTCCTATAAAAACCAACATGACCAAGGAAACTTCTTATACCTTTAATGTCCTTCGGACACGACATCTTTTCAATAGCATCAACTTTAGCTTTATCAACTTCAATACCTCTTTTAGAAATTTTATGCCCCAAGACAATACCTTCATTAACCATAAAGTGTCACTTCTCCTAATTCAAGACAAGATTAGTTTCTTCACATCTCTGCAAAACTCGATCAAGGTTGCTTAAGCAATCATCAAAAGAAGTTCCATATACAAAAAAATCATCCATGAAGACCTCAACAATCTTTTCACAAAAGTTAGAGAATATAGCAGTCATGCATCTTTGAAAGGTAGCAGGTGCATTACATAAACCAAAAGGCGTACGTCTATAAGCAAAGGTTCCAAAAGGACAAGTAAGAGTGGTCTTTTCCTGATCCTCTTTTGACACAGGTATTTGAGAGAAACCAGAATAACCGTCTAGAAAGCAAAAGTGTGTGTGTTTGGATAATCTTTCTAGCATTTGATCAATAAGAGGTAAAGGGTAATGATCCTTTTTAGTAGCTTTATTTAGTTTGCCGAAATCAATTACCATTCTATAACCTGTAACAATTCTTTGTGGGATCAATTCATCTTTATCATTTGGAACAACAGTAATACCTACCTTCTTAGGGACACAATGGACAGGACTTACCCACTGACTATCAGCAACAGGATAAATTATACCTGCCTCCAGAAGCTTGAGTATTTCTTTTCTTACCACTTCTTCCTTCTTAGGATTTATCCGTTGTTGGTGATCAACAACCGGTTTAGCATCTTTCTCCAAATTTTTTTGTGCTGGCATAGAGTGGGAATAATGCCCCTAAGATCATCAAGAGTATATCCCATAGCAGCACGGTGCTTCTTCAGAGTTTTCAATAATTTCTCTTCTTCCTTCTCTAAAAGGTTAGCACTAATAATAACAGGATATATCTTCTTTTTATCAAGGTAAGCATATTTAATAGTATTAGGTAATGGTTTAAGCTCAAACACGGGATCTCCCTTGGGTGGAGGAGGATCCCCTAGAATTTCAACAGGCAAGTTGTGTTTCAAAATAGGTCCCAGTTTAAAGAATACTTCATCTATTTCCCTTCTTTCATTCATAAACATATCATTTTCATGGTCTAGCAAATATTGTTCTAAAGGATCATTAGGAGGCACTGAAAGGACCGAGAAGAGGTGTCTAGAGGGGGGGTGATTAGACACTAAGTACCAAAAGTTGCAGTTTTTAATTTTCTTAAGTTGAAGTGGAGTTTAGGCACAAGTTTAACAAACACAAGACATATCAAGCACGCATGCAAAGAGTGTATGAGCAGCGGAAAGTAAAGCATGCAACTTGCAAGAATGTAAAGAGAAGGGTTTGGAAGATTCAAACGCAATTGGAGACACGGATGTTTTTGTCGTGGTTCCGATAGGTGGTGCTATCGTACATCCACGTTGATGGAGACTTCAACCCACGAAGGGTAACGGTTGCGCGAGTCCACGGAGGGCTGCACCCACAAAGGGTCCACGAAGAAGCAACCTTCTCTATCCCACCATGGCCATCGCCCACGAAGGACTTGCCTCACTAGCGGTAGATCTTCATGAAGTAGGCAATCCCCTTGCCCTTACAAACTCCTTGGTTCAACTGCACAATTTTGTCGGAGGCTCCCAAGTGACACCTAGCCAATCTAGGAGACACCACTCTCCAAGAAGTAAGAAATGGTGTGTTGATGATGAACTCCTTGCTCTTGTGCTTCAAATGATAGTCTCCCCAACACCCAACTCTCTCTCACGGGATTTGGATTTGGTGGAAAGAAGATTTGAGTGGAAAGCAACTTGGGGGAGGCTAGAGATGAAGATTCATATGGTAGGAATGGAATATCTAGGTCTCAACACAAGTGTAGGTGGTTCTCTCTCAGAAAATATAGGTTGGAAGTGTAGGTTTGTTCTGATGGCTCTCTCCACGAATGAAGAGGTGGTGGAGGGGTATTTATAGCCTCCACACAAAATCTAACCGTTACACATAACTTTCCAAACTCGGTGGGACCGAATGGTTAAACTCGGTCTGACCGATTTAGCAAAGCTAGTGACCGTTAGGGTTTTCGGTGGGACCGACATGCAACTCGGTAGGACCGATATGATTAGGGTTAGGGCATAACGTAATCTCGGTGAGACCGATTACACAAACTCGGTGAGACCGATCTTGGTAATAAGCTAACCCGAGAGTTGGTCAGGTAAACTCGGTGGGACCGATTGCTCATTTCGGTGAGACCGAAACGTTACAAAAGGGAGCCAGAGAGTTTACATTGCAGTTTTGGTGGGACCGATCGCAAGTTTGTGTGAGACTGAAAGTATTGCAATAGGCAACAGAGAGTTTGCAATCCCATCTCAGTGAGACCGAGATCCCTATCGGTGAGACCGATTTACCTAGGGTTTGTGGCAGTGGCTAAGACATTTGAAACTCGGTGGAGCCGGATAGAAAGAATCGGTGGGGCCGAGTTTGACTTTTGGTTTAGGTCATATGTGGATGTGAGAAAGTAGTTGAGGATTTTGGAGCATATCACTAAGCATTTTGAGCAAGAACCTCATTAAGCAACACCTCATCCCTCCTTGATAGTATTGGCTTTTCCTATAGACTCAATGTGATCTTGGATCACTAAAATGGAAAATGTAGAGTCTTAAGCTTTGAGCTTGAGCCAATCCTTTGTCCTTAGCATCTTGAAGGGGTTTCACACCCTCTAGTCCATGCCACTTCACTGTTGAACTTATCTGAAATATACTAGATAAAAATGTTAGTCCAACAAGAGACATGTTGACATTAATTACCAAAACCACCTAGGGAGCATTTGTGATTTTAATATCCCCCTTTTTGGTAGTTGATGACAACATACATCAAGGCTTTAGATCAAGATATTAAGAGTAGTAAGTAAAGCTTTGGAAAGACATGTAACTTGCATAGGCTGCCCCTACATGTATGCAATCATGTGATTATGGAATATAGGAGCATGTGAATGCATAAACATGACAGAGTAAGCAATGTGTTACATGTATCTTGGCTATATGCATTAGAGCAAATGATGAAAATATGAGAAATGTACCTTCATGCTCATGACTCCTTGCAAACAGTATGTACATCAGCAAGAAATTCTCATTCACATGACTATGATGCATATACTTACCTTGTGGTCTTGAGTTGGCTTGGGATGGGATGAACCTGCGTAAACAAGGTTAGGTAACACAGATACACCTACTGGCCAGAGCAACCAAGAGAAACCACAAGAGTACCAAGACTGGGATGACATGTAGAGTGAGTACTAAGTACCACATTGGATATAGACATGTCCCCAAAGGTAAAGATGTGCAGTAAATTCAAGGATTTCCTTCCCTTAGATGTCTTGCTCCCCCTGAATCTAACATGGGATATTGGGAGAAGATAGGGAACAGAAAATCAGAGCAAAAAGCAGAGCTCAAAGGAAATAAACAGAGCTACTGCAATTGAACATGTCTTTCCCCTCTTGAAGACATGTGACTTCTCTCCTCTTGAACACCAGGCATCTGGGGTATCTTTCTTCCCTAGAGTATTCACTCCCCCTATAGATATGATTAAGCTTTGATGTGATGGTCTCTCTCTCCCCCTTTGACATCAATTTCCAAGAAGGGTTCTTCTGGATTTTTGTCATGATGGGTTTGGTCCTCGAGTCACGGAACAAAGCAGCAAGTTGAGTAGGATGTTGGTCGAGGACAAGATTCATTGAGTGAAGATGGATTAAAAAGAATTCAGAAACAAGTGGCAAGATGTTTTTCCTGCAGTGAAATCAGTAGCATCGAGTTTGGTGTTTCGGTGGCACCGAAAGGGTTCGGTTGGACCGAAGTAAACAGCCCGGTGTGACCGAGTTCATCGCAGAGAAAACACTTGTCACCTCAACTCACTAGACAAGTAAGATCTCACAAGAATTTTTGCAAGGAATTTAATGCAGAACAGAAAATAAAAGAGAAGAAACTAAAAAGAATCTAGATGAATTTGAAGAGGGAAACAAATATGCATGATACAAATGCAAGAGCACAGAAAAGAAGACAAGAGAACTTCATCTAGAATTGGGCGGTGACAAAGTCACCTATGTTAGAGTATATTGACTTAGGAGTCAAGTGAGATCACTTGATCTTTGGTCATACTCATCGTTTAAGCTCAAAATGGGGTTACCATTTTTCGTCAAAGCATCTTGGTGTATTCACATCTTGTTGAGTTGCTTTATCCCATGACTTGGAGTAAATCTTCTCTAAGATGGAATAACATACCTTGGGTGGTGGTGTTGATCATGATCATGTAGTTGAACTTGTGTGGGTTGCTCAAGGTTGATGTAGCTCATCAAGAGTTGGGAGCACCACTTGGAGTTTGAGTTCATCTACCTACATGGGTTAGTTCTTGCAAGGAAGAGCACTTGTGTATCCAAAATGACAATCATGATAGAATTTGTCAAAGGATATGTTTGAATGGTTGCGTGCTTCCTTGTCTTCATCCACCATTGTGTAGTGACTTGGTGAAATAGAAATTGCTTAGGATGTGAGTGAGTTGCAATCTCATAGATTTCGATTCATCCAAGTACCTACACGGGTTATATAGCATGCAAGGTGCAAATATATCCAAGACATAGGATAGTCAACATAAGATAAATATCAAGGATTAGTCATAGGCACATGCCTTCCATGTATCAAATGGAGTTCCTACTCCAAGTTTGAAGCATCAATGATGTTCAATTCACCTCTTAACCTGCAAAACACTTTCTCATCAAGTGGTTTGGTAAATATATCCGCAAATTGCTTATCGGTGCGAACATGCTTAAGATTAATGTCCCCTTTGGCAACATGATCTCGAATGAAATGATGACGAACTTAAATATGCTTAGTTCGAGAATGTTGCACGAGATTGTGAGCAATCTTAATAGCACTTTCATTGTAACAAAGCAATGGCACATGTTTCACATCAATCCCATGATCTTTAAGTGTTTGGGTCATCCAAAGTAATTGAGCACAACATGATCCAGCGGCAATGTATTCCGCTTCGGCGGTGGATAAGGATACCGAGTTTTGTCTCTTGGAGGACCAAGAGACAAGAGATCTACCAAGAAATTTACAAGTACCCGAAGTTGACTTTCTATCAACCTTGTCACCGACATAGTCCGAATCGGAGTAGCCAACAAGATCAAAGGAAGCCCTCTTTGGATACCAAATGCCAAAATTTGGTGTATGGATTAAGTATCTCACTATCCTTTTCACGGCCTTAAGATGGCATTCTTTAGGAGCAGCTTGATATCGTGCACACATGCACACCCTTAGCATAATATCGGGACGTGAAGCACATAGATATAACAATGAACCAATCATAGAGCGATAAACCTTTTGATCAACCGGTTCACCATCTTTGGTTAAATCAAGATGTCCACTAGTAGGCATGGGTGTAGTCATACCTTTGCATTCTTGCATATTGAACTTCTTGAATAAGTCCTTGGTGTACTTTGTTTGAGATACAAAGGTGCCTTCCTTAGTTTGCTTGATTTGCAAACCGAGAAAGAATTTGAGTTCACTCATCATCGACATCTCAAACTTCTCCGACATTAGCTTTCCAAACTTTTCACTAAAATGAGGGTTAGTTGATCCAAATATAATATCATCGACATAAATTTGGCATACAAATAGTTCTCCATTAACCCTTTTAGTAAAAAGAGTAGAATCTATTTTTCCAATTTCAAAGCCTTTTTCAATAAGGAACTTGGTCAAGCATTTATACCATGCTCTAGAAGCTTGTTTAAGACTATAAAGAGCTTTGTGAAGTTTGTAAACATGATTAGGTTTCTTAGGATTGACAAATCTGGGAGGTTGCTTAACATAAACTTCCTCCTCAATTTCACCATTCAGAAAAGCACTTTTTATGTCCATTTAGTATAAGGTGATATCATGATGATTAGCATAGGCGAGTAAGATGCGAATGGACTCAAGTCTAGCAACGGGGGCATATGTCTCACCATAGTCCATACCTTCGACTTGAGTGTAGCCTTGGGCGACTAGGCGTGCTTTGTTGCGGACAACTTGACCATCTTCATCTTGCTTGTTGCGAAACACCCATTTGGTACCAATGATGTTGTGGTTGTTGTCGGGCTTTTCAACCAATGTCCACACTTGATTTCTCTCAAAGTTGTGTAGCTCTTCATGCATAGCGTTTATCCAATCCAGATCTTCCAATGCTTCTTCAACCTTCATAGGTTCAATGCGAGAGATGAATGAGTAATGTTCACAAAAGTTAGTTAAACGAGTTTTTGAGCGAGTGATTCTCCTGGTTTGGATATCATTGTAGATTTTCTCGACGGGATGATCTTTAGCAATTCTTGCTCGAACTCATGAAAGCTTTTGCTTGGATCTTGGTTAAACATCTTCTTCATCTTGTTCTTCTTCTTGGCCTTCTTCATTGTTGACATTGTCATTCTCTTGTCATGGTGGAGAAGGAGGTTGTTGGCGTTCCTCTTGTACACTTCCTCATTTTCTTCCTCTTGATTTGTCCCACTTTTAGATGCTTCCGTATCAACTATTGGTTCACCTTGTCGTGATGTAGAAGCTTCCACTTGGACGGACGAGGTACTCTCCTTCACCTCCGTTGGACGAATCTTGCCAATAGACAAGTCTTGGATTGCTTCCGAAGGGTCTTTGTCTCCTACATCAATTGGAAATTGCTCTACTTGCGAGCCATTAGATTCATCAAACTTCACATCTATCGTCTCTTCAACCTTTCGGGTGAAATTATTGTAGACACGGTATGTGTGAGAGTTTGAGCCATAACCAAGTGGAAAACCTTCATGAGACTTAGGAGGAAATTTAGAACGACGATGTTTATCAAGAATGTAGCACTTTCAGCCGGATACTCGAAAGTATCCAACTGGTGGTTTGTTGCCGGTGAGAAGCTCGTATGCCGTCTTGCCTAGTAGCTTGTGAAGATACAAGCGATTTGTTGCATGACAAGCTGTCTCAACCGCTTCCCCCCAAAAGTGCTTTGGCATCTTGTACTCATCAAGCATCGTTCTTGTCATTTCGATGAGTGTCCGGTTCTTCCTCTCAACGAATCCATTTTGTTGAGGTGTGTATGTAGCCGAGAACTCATGTGAAATCCCTTCTTCGTCAATAAAGGTATCCACATTTGCGTTCTTGAACTCCGTTCCGTTGTCGCTTCGAACCTTCTTGATCTTCATGTCAAATTGATTTTGGGCCTTCCTAGCAAAGTTTTTGAAGATCTTTTGTACCTGCGATTTGTCATCAAGAAAAACACCCACGTAAATGTTTAAAATCATCAACTATGACTAGTCCAAATGAGTTACCACCGAAACTCTTGTAGGCATTTGGACCAAAGAGATCCATGTGAAGTAGTTCGAGTGGTCTTCTCGTGGTCATGATGTTCTTTGCGCGATGACTTCCTCCAACTTGTTTCCCTGCCTGACAAGCACTACAAAGTCTATCCTTGTCAAATATAACATCTTTTACTCCAAGGATATGATCACCTTTAATAAGCTTGTCAAGGTTTCGCATACCAACATGACCTAATCGTCTATGCCATAACCAACCTTTAGAAGATTTAGCAATTAAGCAAGTTCTAGGTTGAGCCTTTTTAGTGAAATAAACAATGTAAAGATCACCTTTCCATATTCCGGTAAAGACCATTTTACGATTGTCTCTATGAAACACTTCGCAATCTACTTCAGTGAATAGGATATTGAAACCGAAATCAGCAAGTCTAGATACTGAAAGTAAATTGTACCCAAGAGATTCAACGAGCATGAAATTTTGTATGGAGCTATCATGTGAGATGGCCACCTTACCTAGGCCAACCACCTTACCCTTTGCGTTATCACCAAAGGTGACATATTTTCGAGGGCCGTTGTTTTCAGCAAGCTCACGGAAGATATCTTTATCTCCGGTCATATGATCAGTACATCCACTATCGAGAACCCATTCCCTTTCTCCGTCCATGTAGCCACGAAGATTTGCCATAAGACCAAAGTGTCTCATCGCATCATCAAGGTCATAGTCACTATCATCATCATCCTCATCAGAGTATCCATGTTCAACATCATCTTGTGATTGATCAATTCCTAGAGAGGGTAATTCATTAGATAAATGATCATTTCTATAGTTATAGCTCTGGAAATGATATTGCTAATGATTCCAACATCTCCTTTGGCACTCGTAAGATTAGTAAGCTCAAATAAGCAGTCACCAAAATCGAGATCATTGGAATTCATCTTAATCAAGGCAATGGATATATGGAGAATTTCATCTAGATCTTTCAAGGAATAATTTGGAAAGAGTTCCTCAAGAAATTTCCATATGGTGTAGGCACACTTAAGAGTAGGCAAACATCCAATCAAGTTTCTAGGCAAGCCTCTAGTGATAAGATTAACAGTTCTAAGGTTGCGGATCATGTCAATAGACTCATCAAGGGTAGGATGGAAAAGATCAACATGAGGTGCACAAGAGCTAGTAATGTACTTGTTCAAATGATATTCATTGAAAATCTCAAGCATTTCATTTTTCCACTCATGAAAATATTCTCCATCAAGAATAGGCACTCTACGTCTAAGACTCCCCAAAGTAGACTCATCCATCTTCCTCCAATGGTGTTTAAACCAAAGCAATGGAGACCAAAGCTCTGATACCAATTGAAAGGACCGAGAAGAGGTGTCTAGAGGGGGGTGATTAGACACTAAGTACCAAAAGTTGCACTTTTTAATTTTCTTAAGTTGAAGTGGAGTTTAGGCACAAGTTTAACAAACACAAGACATATCAAGCAAGCATGCAAAGAGTGTATGAGTAGCGGAAAGTAAAGCATGCAACTTGCAATAATGTAAAGAGAAGGGTTTGGAAGATTCAAACGCAATTGGAGACACAAATGTTTTTGTCGTGGTTCCGATAGGTGGTGCTATCGTACATCCACGTTGATGGATACTTCAACCCACGAAGGGTAATGGTTGCGCGAGTCCACGGAGGGCTCCACCCAAGAAGGGTCCATGAAGAAGCAACCTTGTCCATCCCACCATGGCCATCACCCACGAAGGACTTGCCTCACTAGCGGTAGATCTTCACGAAGTAGGCGATCCCCTTGCCCTTACAAACTCCTTGGTTCAACTCCACAATCTTGTCGGAGGATCCCAAGTGACACCTAGCCAATCTAGGAGACACCACTCTCCAAGAAGTAAGAAATGGTGTGTTGATGATGAACTCCTTGCTCCTGTGCTTCAAATGATAGTCTCCCCAACACTCAACTCTCTCTCACAGGATTTGGATTTGGTGGAAAGAAGATTTGAGTGGAAAGCAACTTGGGGAAGGCTAGAGATCAAGATTCATATGGTAGGAATGGAATATCTTGGTCTCAACACAAGTATAGGTGGTTCTCTCTCAGAAAATATAGGTTGGAAGTGTAGGTTTGTTCTGATGGCTCTCTCCATGAATGAAGAGGTGGTGGAGGGGTATTTATAGCCTCCACACAAAATCTAACCGTTACACATAACTTTCCAAACTCTGTGGGAGCAAATGGTTAAACTCGGTCTGACCAATCTAGCAAAGCTAGTGACCGTTGGGGTTTTCGGTGGGACCAACATGCAACTCGGTAGGACCGATATGATTAGGGTTAGGGCATAACGTAATATCAATGAGACCGATTACACAAACTCGGTAAGACCGATCTTGGTAATAAGCTAACCAGAGAGTTGGTCAGGTAAACTCGGTGGGACCGATTGCTCATTTCGGGGAGACCGAAACGTTACAAAAGGGAACAAGAGAGTTTATATTGCAGTTTCGGTGGGATCGATCACAAGTTTCGGTGAGACCGGAAGTATTGCAATAGGCAACAGAGAGTTTGCGATCCCATCTCGGTGAGACCGAGATCCCTATCGGTGAGACCGATTTGCCTAGGGTTTGTGGCAGTGGCTAAGACATTTGAAACTCAGTGGCGCCGGATAGAAAGCATCGGTGGGGCCGAGTTTGACTTTTGGTTTAGGTCATATGTGGATGTGAGAACGTAGTTCAGGGTTTTGGAGCATATCACTAAGCATTTTGAGCAAGATCCTCATTAAGCAACACCTCATCCCTCCTTGATAGTATTGGCTTTTCCTATAGACTCAATGTGATCTTGGATCACTAAAATGGAAAATGTAGAGTCTTAAGCTTTGAGCTTGAGCCAATCCTTTGTCCATAGCATCTTGAAGGGGTTTCACATCCTCTAGTCTATGCCACTTCACTATTGAACTTATCTGAAACATACTAGATAAAAATGTTAGTCCAACAAAAGATATGTTGACATTAATTACCAAAACCACCTAGGGAGCATTTGTGCTTTCACGCATGGTAATAGAAGCAAGACCAATAATTTCATCTTTACTAGGCAAATCTTTATCATAGGGTTGTCTACAAAATTTAGCAAAATTAAAATCAAGAGACATATCCCCTAAACCAACATAAACAATATCCTTTTTGCAGTCTATCTTAGCATTAACAGTATTCAAGAAGGGTCTACCAAATATAATGGGACAAAAGTCATCTTGTGGGGAACCAAGAACAAGAAAATCAGTAGGATATTTAACCTTCCCACAGAAGACTTCAACATCTCTAACAATCCCAATCGGTCAAATAGTATCTCTATTGGCAAGCTTAATTGTAACATCAATACCTTCTATCTCAGCAGGTGCAATATCATGCATAATTTCTACATATAAAGAATGAGGTATTGCACTCGCACTAGCACCCATATCAGATAAGCCATGATAGCAATGATCTCCTATTTTCATAGAAATAACAGGCATGCCTACAATAGGTCTATGTTTATTTTTAGTATCGGGTCTAGCAATTCTAACAGCTTCATCACAAAAGTAAATAACATGCCCATCAATATTATCACACAAGAGATCCTTAACCATAGCAATACTAGGTTCTACTTTAATTTTCTTAGAGGGCGTAGGTGTTCTAGTATTAATATTACGAACCACAATTGAAGCTTTAGCATGATCCTTTATTCTAATAGGGAAAGGTGGTTTCTCAATATAAGCAGTTGGAACAATAGGATCAACATTATAAGTGATAGTCTTTTCTTCAACTTTAATAGGTCCAACCACTTTTACTTCAATGGGAGGATGATATTTAAGCCACTTCTCATTAGGGAGATCTGTCGGTGTTCTGGGAACGGGGGTCCCCAGACTTGCCTGCCTGCGGCCCACGGCGTGGCTCTCCAAGCGGGCCTGTATGGCCCATCTTCACCAACAAGCATTCAAGACCCTCGCGAGGGGCCAAGCCTCGCGAGGCGGACGACATAAGACCTCCTCGGGAGCGGCCTCACCAGGCTGGCTCGCGAGGGGTAGAGAGATCAAGGCAAGGCAAACCTTGCGAGATTCCAATGACGTGAGCCATGACGATCGAGACCAGGCGGGTGCCAGGCGGGCGCTGGCACGCACAGTGTCCTTGTTTCCTCTTTGGTGCTAAGGAGGCAAGCATAGGCGAAGAGTACCGAGGCATCAAGCAAAGGTTTCCATATTGGTGCAACGAGATCAAGACCAGCATGACGGCAAGACGGAGGTCACCATGGAGCTAGAGGCGGCGTCACCACCAGAGCCTTTGGCAGGCGAAGACTGCTTTTGTCAGGATAACTTGTACTAGTTGTCCCCTTTCAAATTGGTCGTTGTTGGCTCCCTTCCTTCTCAATATTTGGGGTGAGGACCAGGGCCTCTATAAATAGGATTAGCCACCACAGTAGGAGGGGCAACTAAAACAAGGGCAAATGAAATAGAGCCCCAGCCATCTCAGCTTGGACTA